>NC_136471.1:86767262-86894062 GCF_902686455.1 Sciurus vulgaris | reverse complement strand
GTAGTCACTCCGAATCCAAGCGGACACGCTCCCCCCCCTCTTCCTCTGGGCAGGCTCCGCGTTCAGGAGTGGTTGCTCTGAGTCCAAACAGCTCACTGAGCAGCTCCTCCTCTGGCAACCGCCTGTAGCTCTGGTGCAGTTGCTCCCACTCCAAGCGCCTTGCCGCGCTGCTCCTCCTCCTCCGGGCAGCCCCCGGTGATCAGGGGTGGTCGCTCTGAGTCCAAACAGCTCTCCTCGCAGCCCCTCCTCTGGGCCACCGCCTGGAGCCCCAGTGGTTGCTCTGAGTCCCAGCGCTGTGCTCCATATTCATTTTATTTATGTGGAAACGTTTTATATTTCTGTAATGTCATTAGTGTGCGATTTTCAGGCTGCAAGTATAGTATCATTTCAAACAGATTTTGTCTTAACTTTTTTTCTGGTTTTATTCTATTGTGATCATAAAAGATTGCTTTTTGACTTTGCTAAGACTTGTTTTGTAGCCTATGTATGATCTATTGTAGAGAATGTTTCATGTGCTGAGGAAACAACGCATATTGTTCAGTTTTTCAGTTATATTCTGTAATTTTCTGTGGGACCTTTGTAGGATAGTTAAATCTGAAATTTCCGTACTGATATTTTTCCATATGACCTGTCCACTGGTGAAAGTGGAATTGAAGTCACCATTACTCCGTACTGGATCCTGTAACCCTGAGATCTAATAGTGTTAGCGGTAGTCCAACATTAGGGGCAGGCACACTTACAATCATTTCTTCCTGTAGAATTGACTCCTTATTATTACATAGTGGCCTGCCTTGTCTCCTCTAATGGTTGTTTTGCATTTTCTTCTCTTAAGGTTATAGTGTTGGACAAAATCTATTTGTGTCGCTCATTTTTAAGTATTTTTGTGGAATGATTTTTCCATCGTTTTGCTTTCAGTCTCTGTATGTAGTTTCTTGTGTAGTGACATTTTGCAGAGAGCATATCATTAGTCTTGGTTTTTTTTTTTTGTTGTTGTTGTTGTTCTCTATCACACAGTCTACATCTTTATTTGGGAGAATTAAGGGCATTAACGCTAAAGTTTACTATTGAAAAGTCAGCAAATATTCCTGTCGTCTTGTTAATTTTTCTTTATTTATTTACTAATTCATTAGGATTGTGCTTTAGGTTGGCTCTTTATTTCTCTTTTGTGCACATGCTCTTTGGGTGGATATTATAGTTTCTTAATGATAGTGATCTTTATTTCACTTCTTGATGCAGATATCCCTTAAACATCTTTTGTAAGGCTATCATGGTTTTGATTAAGACTTTCAGTTTTTGCTGTTTTAGAAGGTCTTAATTATTTTTTCCCAAGAGAGAGTTTCTCTGACTATAGAATACATGGTTGGCATATTCTCTCCCAACATGGATGCCATTTATTTCCTCCTGGCCTGTAAGGTTTCTTCTGTGTTTTTACAATTCTTTCCTTATCTATCCTGCATGTAACAGTTTGTCTACAATACGCTGATGTGACAAATTTACTGGTCAAATCTATTTGTATTTCAATGGGCCTCCCATGTATGGATGCCCGTATTGTCCCAAGAGGATATGGACTATTCCAGCTAATTCCATTGAATAGGGTTTCTATTTTCTTCACCTTTATATTTTACTTCACCTTCATATCCAATAAATGTGACGCTTCCTTTTTGTATATTCTCTGAGAGGCCTTGAAGTCTGTAAGTCTGTCCCTTGCCTTTTCCCCCTGTATTTTGTTCTAATAGGGGTAGTGCAATACTGATAGGGATACTGCAGATGTTCCGTTCTGTGCTTGATCAACAAGTAGACTTCCATGGAATCTGCATTGTTCTGGAGGCTTTCAATTGTATTTAATTTGATGTATTGAGTCCTTTATTTCCTTGATTTCCATTTGGCTCCTTTTGAAGATCTCATCTTCTGAATTTCTTCCCTCTGTCATGAATTTTTTCTTAATTCATTGAATTGTCTGTGTCTCCTAAATCCTTTAAGTTCTCTTATCATCAGTCTTCTGTACTTTTAATCAGGCGTTTGTTCAATATATTTCCTTTGATGTCTATTGCCACAGTTACTTTGTTCTGTTGCTGTCATGCTACTTTGTTTTACATTTCATGTCTCTTGTGACCAACACTGAGATTTGCATACCTGGTATATGAGTTGCCTTTAACACTTTTCTACGCTATTGTTCTAAATGTCTTGCTCTTGAAGGTATGACTTGGGCGTTGGTTGGGTAAGCTGGTTGTCTTTGGCTCCAGTTGTTGCCATAGATTAGTGTTCCTACAGGTTATCTGCTTTAAATGGTAGTTAGATTCTGGTGCATGGGGTGGTGGGTTGATAGAGCCTTTGTCTCCAGAGGCCATGGGAGGATACTGGTTGTACAGGATCGAGCAGCGTATGAAGAGAAATATGGTGGTTCCCCAATGTGTGGCTACCGCCACAGTGGGAAATGATGAAGGAAAAAGCAGGGACTAGAGTGGGTTGTTTCTTCAACTGTGGGGCAAAGCCCTTACAATATTGCAAGAACTTAGAAACTGGCAAAGTGTTCTACGCAAATTCTTTGGAAGAGAACTACAAATGTACACTCGGAATGCATGGGAAATCCAGCATGTGACTCCTGTCTAAAGAACTAGTAGAAGTGTTCTCTTATAGCATGACTCATTATCAGTGTGTTTATGTTTGTGTACGTATGCATGTGTATGTGAGCGTATACGTGTTTACAATATGGATGGTTAAGGGTGGTCCAAAATAGCTGTGAACATTTATCATGGAGTGGAACGTATGCACAGGCCCAGCAGTGACTGGGACTGTGCAAGTGACTCTGTCATCGGGGAATGGCTCAGAAAATTTATAGAGGCGGTTCAGACTAACTTTGTGATTTGGGTCAAATAGGGTAGCGGGGTGGCTGACTTTGCCCCTTGAATTTATTACAGAGGTGGCGCAGGCAGCCAGGTGTCCTCAGGCTCGGCAGCATGAAGTCAATATTGGGTGACTGTTGACTGTGTAGCTTCAGCCCCAATAATTTGTGCCCACTGAATCAATCCGTGCCTTAGGATGGAATTGGGTGTGTAGCAATTCAAGCCATGATGCAGTCTCTAAGAATTTCCTTTTGGTTTTTACAAGCCAATAGGTTCCTTGCTTGCACAATCAAGAGGCCCAGTGGGACCCTCTCCTTCATTTTTTCCCCGAATTGAATGTCCCTCCATCTGGACAAGTGGGTGGGGTTGTGGTTGCCAGTGTACTATATCTCACACTCTGTGCTATTCCAGGTCTCTGTGTCTTATAGGGTTCTCAACTCTACCTTGCTTAAATTTAGTCCAATATCACTCACCTAGAAATGCATCCATTTTTTTATTATGGTTCCTCTTCATGGAGGAAGAGGTGAACTTGGAGCTGCCTCTGTTGGGCCATCTTGCCCTTCCATCTCGTGTCTTTTTTTATGGTTGTGTCTTTCCAGTGAAGTATAAGGTAGCTGAATTCCCTTGATCCGAGGTAAATGCTACTTTAGACACAAGATGGCGTGATAAGCCCAGGTTTGCTGCCAATTTGCAATAATTTTGAATTGGGCAAGGTGTAAGATCTAAATGATCTAAAGAGGAACCCAAGCATACACTGAGAATGCACTGGAAGGCCAGCATGGGACTCCCTTCTGAAGGACCAGTGGAGCAGGTCTCCTGATACAGCCTCTCAGATTTGGTCCTTCCCCTGACTGAAATGGAGAGTCACAGAGTTCTGTGCAGCAGCTGTGACTAGCCCCACCTCTGTTTTATTTTAGTTTTATTTTCGCTTTAGCTGTCTTAAGGAGCCTGCCAAGCCTCCCAATAGCTGATGTAGCAACATTTTTGTTTAGTCTTGAACTGTGAGACTGCTGGAATTCACCACACACAAAGTGTTGCTGATGGACGGGGTGGAGTCAGAATTGCTGATTTTTCTTATGATCCACTCCCAGACCCAGCTTTCTGCTGCTCTGTGGCCCTGAGAGATGGCCGCAGACTCAGTTTCAAGTTCTGATGTGTTCTGGCTCCCAGTTTGCCACAGGGTAGTTGCAATAGGTTTCCTGTGGGAGAGTGAAGGCTCATTGTTTCTTTCTGCCATTTTGGTGACAACACACCCCTTTTATCACTCATTTGATTTCTTCTTTGGCCCCATTGTTCAGGAGTGTGTTCATTTCCACATATTTTTTGAGTTTTCTGAAATTACTCCTATTATTCATTTCTGCTTTTATATTGTTGTGGTCAGAATTGATAATCAAAACGATTTCCATCTTCTGGAAACGTGTTAAGACTTCCTTTGGGTCCAAATATCATCTCTGTGAGTTGTTTGAAAAGAATATGTATTCTTCAGCAGGTAGACAGAATGTTCTGAGTACATCTTTAGGTCCATTGTGTCTATCGTGTTGGTCAATTTTGCTGTTATGTAGTGATTTTTTTTTATCTGTATTATCTATCTATTGCTGCAGTGAGATTTTGGTGTTCCTTTATTATTGTTGTATTTTGGTCTATTTCTCCATCGTTCTGTTAGTATTTGTGTTATATACCAGTGTTGGTTGTATGTATTTAAAACTGTTATATCCCCTGAATGAATTGATCCCTTCATTAGGTAAAGAACTTCTGTGCCTCCTGTAACTGTTTTCAGCTTAAAGGCTATTTTCTGCTCTTACAAGAGCCACCCATACTCTATTTGGGTTGTCATCTGCATGGACTATTGTCTCCAAACCTTCCCAATCAGCCTGTGGTGTCCTTGCAACGGAAGTGATTCCCTGTAGGTAGCACATAGTAAGATCTGAATTTTAATCCATCAGCCACACTACGTCTTGTGATTGGAGAATGTAATCCATTTACAGTGAAGTAATGACAGGTATGGATTTATGCCACTTTCTCTTCTTTTCTGTTTGTGTATCCATAGTTCCATTCTCCTCCTCCTGTGTCTTCCTTTGCAGTTTGATAAATTTTTTGGCATTGTGGGTTTTGAAAATCTCTCTTATTTTTTTGTATCTACTAAAGGTTTATCCTCTGTGGTTAATATGAGGCTTACATAATACTTTTGGTGGCCAGTGTCTATTTACACTGATATCGCAGAACACACAAACGTCTACTCCTTACGTTTGCTCCCTCCACGTTATGATATTTGATGTCATAACTTCCCATATTTTATATCTCATGTATCTATTAGCTAATTATTATAGTCACAGTTATTCAAATATTTCTGCCTTCTCATTTTAAGCCAGAGGTGGTACAGTTATGTATGTACCACCATTGCAGTATCACTGTATTCAGAACTTGACTACATTTTAGTTTTAGAGTGAGTTTTTATACTTTGACATGTTTTCCTGTTGTTAGCGTCTTTTCCTTTAACATCAAGAACTCCCCTTTTAGTAATTGCTGTAAGGTAGTTCCAGTGGTGATGAAGTGATGGCTATTTTGTCCTGCGTGGGAATATCTGTACTCCTCCTCTTCCCCAAAGGACAGCCTTGCCAAGTACAGCATTCTCTGTGGGCAGGTTGTTCCTCACTTTCAGCACTTTAAATATTAGCTCAAGTACCCCTGACCAGACAGGATCTGTTGAGAATTCTGCTGATAGGCGGTGGGGGACACTCCTTTTCATGTGTTCTTTCAAAACCCTCTCTATTCATCGTTTAGGAGAGTTTGATTATAATAGAGTGTCTAAGAAATATCTTGGCTCTAAGTTTGCCACAGGGTAGTTGTAATCGGTTTCCTGTGGGAGAGTGAAGCTCATGGTCTCTATTCTGCCATTTTGGTGACAATACATAAAATGGCTGTGTTGGGTGATACTGGCTGTCTGTATTGCTCCATCACTCCTCAAGTCTTGGAAGTGTTCAGCCATTATATCCTTACATAAGCTTTGCACCTCTTTCTCTTCCTCTCCACCTTATTATACTCCCATAATGCATATATTAGTTCATTTGATGGTATGCCATAAACCTCATGGGACTCCTGCACTCTTTGTTTTCTTTTCATTCCTCCAATGGCTAAATTACAAAACTCCTCTCTTTGGGTTCACTGATCCATTTTTCTGTATGACTGAGCTGCTATGAAAGTTCCCCATGGAATTTTAAATTTTGGTCATTGTGTTCTTGCAGTCCAGAATTTCATTTTTGTTTTATTTCTTTTTCTTTCGTGATTTCTGTCCTTTATTGTATCTTCTCATTTTATTTATTTTTTGCATCGTTCCTTGATAAATTCCTTTTCTTCTTTCTCTTCTTTCTTTTTCTTTTTCTTCCTTTCTTCTTTTTTTTTATGGGGATGGTACCAGGGATGAACACAGGGGCACTCGAACACTGAACCACATCCCCAGCACTATTTTGTACTTTATTTAGAGACAGGGTCTCAATGAGTTGCTTAGTGCTTGCTTTTGCTGAGGCTGACTTTGAAACTTGCAATGTTCCTGCCTCAGCCTGCCAAGCCGCTGGCGTTACAGGCATGCGCCACTGCACCCAGCAATAATGTTCATTTTCTATCTGTGTTCCCTTGCATTTTCATGATCTGACTTTAGGCCTTTATTGGAATACATTGTCAGGTAATGCATAGATGTCCACATCTTTAGAGTCCTGTACTGGTGTTGTACATTGCCGTTTTGCTGGTGTTGTGATTCCCTGATATTCATGATACCTGTGGTTGTGCATTGGTTTCTGTGAATGTAAAGGGGAAGGGACCTTCTAGTCTCCAGAGACCAGATTATTCAGGGCAACCTTGGCATCAGTAGATCCAGAGATTGATTCTGATCAGACCATATTTCAGAGTTCACGTGCGGGTTTGCTGCTGGAGTGCTTGTGTGGGATGGCCCATGTTTGGGTTCATTATGTGGTGCAAAGGTGCCTGGTGCATAGGTGTGCTGGGTGGGCCTAGAGCCTGGGCTGTGGGGATTGGTGGGCAGGCAACTGCGTCTTCTGGAATGTGAATCCAGACCTGGGTGCACAGGCAGTTGGTGAACAGCAGAAGGGCTTGGTAAATGAGTCTGCGACCAGTCTGGTGCTGGCTGAGAGCAGAAACTTGTGTGTGTAGGAGCCAGCCTATAGTTGGGTCCACTGGTTCTACACTGGCACTGAGTTTCACTGAGGTAGGCATGGTTCTGGGGTCTGTGATACAGTCAGTGGTTCACTTCATTCTCTTTAAGCATGTTGAGGGTGTCTTTTCTGAGGTCTTTCAGCCTTAGTGTGGGGGAAAGGTCACACAGTTAGTGTGAAACTGTCCTTTCCACGTTCTTCAAAGGGTCTATTTCTAAAATTTTTTTTTAGTTGTCAATGGATCTTTATTTATTTATTTATATGTGGTGCTGAGTATCAAACCCAGGGCCTCCCACGTGCCAGGCAAGTGCTCTTCTACTGAGCCACAGCTCTGGCCCCTCGATGGGTCTATTTTAAACCTGTGCTACACCCACATGCTGTAACTCTCACCTGGATTCCTTAGCTCCTTGGTGAAGGTAATTTTGTGCAGGGATAGCTGTCCAGCATTATTTTTCTGGAAAATTCCATTCTGCCATGTTGGTGAAGTTAGTTTGCTCATCATTTCTCTTTATTTAATTTTATTTATTTATTTATTTATTTATTTATTATTGTAAACAAATGGGATACATGTTGTTTCTCTGTTTGTACATGGCGTAAAGGCATACCATTTGTGTAATCATAAATTTACATAGGGTATCTTGTTTGATTCATTCTGTTATTTTTTCCCTTCCCCCCAGCCCTCCCACCCCTCTTTTCCCTCTATACAGTAGTTCCTTCCTCCATACTTGCCCCCCTCCCTAACCCTAACTCTAACCCTAACACTAACCCTTCCCTCCCCCCATTATGTGTCATCATCCACTTATTAGCGATATCATTCGTCCTTTGGCTTTTGAGATTGGCTTATCTCACTTAGCATGATACTCTCCAATTTCATCCATTTGCCGGCAAAAGCCATAATTTTATCATTCTTTATGGCTGAGTAATATTCCATTGTATATATACCACAGTATCTTTATCCCTCATCAATTGAAGGGCATCTAGGTTGGTTCCATAGTCTGGCTATTGTGCAGCTATGAACATTGATGTGGCTGTATCTCTGTAGTATGCTGATTTTAAGTCCTTTGGGAATAGGCCAAGGAGTGGGATAGCTGGGTCAAATGGAGGGTCCATTCCAAGTTTTCTAAGGAATCTCCACACTGCTTTCCAGAGTGGCTGCACTAATTTGCAGCCCCACCAGCAATGTACGAGGGTACCTTTCTCCCCACATCCTTGCCAAAACCTGTTGTTGCTCATATGCTTGATAATCGCCATTCTAATTGGGGTGAGATGGAATCTTCGGGTGGTTTTGATTTGCATTTATCTTATTACTAGAGATGTTGAACATTTTTCCATATGTTTGTTGATTGCTTGTAGATCTTCTCCTGTGAAGTGTCTATTCATTTCCTTAGCCCATTTGTCGACTGGATTATTTGAATTCTTGGACTAGAGTTTTTTGAGTTCTTTATAGATTCTGGAGATTAGTGCTCTATCTGAAGTATGATTGGCAAAGATATTCTCCCACTCTGTAGGCTCTTTCATCACATTGCTGATAGTTTCCTTTGCTGAGAGAAAGCTTTTTAGTTGGAATCTATCCCAGTTATTGATTCTTGATTTTATTTCTTGTGCTATGGGAGTCCTGTTAAGGAAGTCTGGTCCTAAGCGACATGTTGAAGATCTGGACCTACTTTTTCTTCTATAATCTGCAGGGTCTCTGGTCTGATTCCAAAGTCCTTAATCCATTTTGAGTTTAGTTTCAGCATGGTGAGAGATACGGGTTTAGTTTCATTCTGTTGCATATGGATTTCCAATTCTCCCAGCACCATTGTTGAAGAGGCTATCTTTTCTCCATTGCATATTTTTGGCCCCTTTGTCTAGTATGAGAAAATTGTATTTATTTGGGTTTGTGTCCGTGTCCTCTATTCTGTACCATTGATCTACCTTTCTTTGGTACCAATACCATGCCGTTTTTGTTACTATTGCTTTGTAGTAGAGTTGAAGATCTGGTATTGCAATACCCCCTGTTTCACTCTTCCTGCTAAGAATTGCTTTAGCTATTCTGGGTTCTATTCTTCCAGATGAATTTCATAATTGCTTGCTCTATTTCTGTAAGATACCTCATTGGGATTTTAATTGGAATTGCATTGAATTTGTATAGCACTTTAAGTAGTATGGCCATTTTGACAATATTAATTCTTCCTATCCAAGAACATGGAAGATCTTTCCATCTTCTAAGGTGTTCTTTAATTTCTTTCTTTGTGTTGTATCGTTCTCATTGTAGAGTTCTTTCACCTCTTTTGTGAGATTGATTCCCAAATATTTTATTTTTTCGAGGCTATTGTGAATGGGGTAGTTTCCTAATTTCTCTTTCTGAAGATTCATCACTTATGTATAAAAGTGCATTGGATTTATGAGCATTGATCTTGTAAACTGCTACTTTACCAAATTCACTTATGAGTTCTAAGAGTTTTCTGGTGGAATTTCCGGGTTCCTCTAAATATATAATCATGTCATCAGCGAACAGGGATAGTTTGAGTTCTTCTTTTCCAATTTGTATCCCTTTAATTTCTTTGGTTTGTCTAATTGCTCTGGCTAGAGTCACAAGAACGATGTTGAATAGAAGTGGTGAAAGAGGGCATCCCTGCCTTGTTCCAGTTTTACGGGGAATGCTTTCAGTTTTTCACCATTTAGAATGATATTAGCCATGGGCTTAGCATCAATGGCCTTTACAATGTTAAGGAATGTTCCCACTATCCCTCTTTTTTCTAGTGTTTTGAGCATGAAGGGGTGCTGTATTTTACCAAATGCTTTTTCTGCATCTATTGAAATAATCATGTGATTCTTGACTTTAAGTCTATTGATATGGTGAATTACATTTATTGATTTCCTGATGTTGAACCAACCTTGCATCCCTGGGATGAAACCCACTTGATCATGGTACACTATCTTTTTATATGTTTTTGTATGTGATTTGCTAAAATTTCGTTGAGAATTTTTGCATCAATGTTCATTAAGGATATTGGCCTGAAATTTCTTTCCGTGATGAGTCTCTGTCTGGTTTAGGTATCAGTGTGATATTGGCTTCATAGAATGAGTTTGGGAGGGTTCCCTCCTCTTCTATTTTATGGCATACTGTGAGAACTATTGGAATGAGCTCTTCTTTAAAGGTTTTTTAGAACTCGGCTGAGAACCCATCTGGTCTCAGACTTTTCTTTGTTGGTAGGCTTTTGATGACTTCTTCGACTTCAGTACTTGAAATTGGTCTACTTAAATTCTGTATGTCCTCCTCATTCAGTTTAGGCAATTCATATGTCTCTAGAAACCTGTTGATGTCTTCGAAATTTTCTATTTTGTTGGAGTATAGCTTTTCAAAATAGCTTCTAATTATGTTTTGTATTTCAATCCTGCTGTTGTGATATTTCCTTGTTCATTCCGAATTTTAGTGATTTGGGTTTTCTCTCGTCTTCTCTTGGTAAGTGTGGCGAAAGGTTTATTAATTTTGTTTATTTTTTGAAGAACCAACTATTTATTTTGTCAATTTTTTGTATTGTTTCTTTTGTTTCAATTTCATTGATTTCAGCTCTGAGTTTAACTATTTCCTGTCTTCTACTACTTTTGGTGCTGGTCTGTTCTTCTTTTTCTAGGGCTTTGAGCTGTAGTGTTAGGTCGTTTATTTGTTGAGCTTTACTTCTTTTATTAAATGCGCTCCATGAAATAAATTTCCCTCTAAGTACTGCTTTCGTAGTGTCCCAGAGATTTTTGTATGATGTTTCTTTGTTCTCATTTACCCCTAACAATTTTTTAATTTCCTTCCTAATATCTTCTGTTATCCATTCATCATATAATAGCATATTGTTTAATATCCAGATGTTGGAATAGTTTCTGTGTTTTACTCTTCATTATTTCTAACGTCAATCCATTATGATCTGATAGAATACATGGTAGTGTCTCTATGTTCTTGTATTTGCTAACATTAGCTTTGTGGTCTATTTTAGAGAAGGATCCATATCCTGCTGAGAAGAAAGTGTATTCGCTCTTGGTTGGACGGTATATTCTGTAAATGTCCATTAAGTCTAAATTATTGATTGTGTTATTGAGATCTATGGTTTCTTTGTTCAATGTTTGTCTGGAAGATCTGTCCAGTGGTGAGAGAGGTGTGTTAAAATCACCTAGTATTATTGTGTGATGGTCTATTTGGTTTCTGAAATTGAGAAGGATTTGTTTGACATACATGGATGAGCCACTGTTTGGGGCATAGATGTTTATGATTGTTATATCTTGCTGATTTATGCTTTCCTTAAGCAGTATGAAATGACCTTCTTATCCCTTCTGACTAACTTTGGCTTGACGTCCACATTGTCTGAAATGAGGATGGATACTCCAGCTTTTTGCTGAGTCCATGTGCATGGTATGTTTTTCCCCATCCTTTCACCTTTAGTCTATGGGTATCTTTTCTATGAGGTGAGTCTCTTGGAGGCAACATATTGTTGGATCCTTCTTTTTAATCCAATCTGCCAGTCTATGTCTTTTGATTGATGAATTCAGGCCATTAATATTCTGGGTTATTATTGAGATATGATTCGGTTTCCCGGTCATTGGGTTCATTATTTAAATTTTATTTATTTATTTGTTTGACAAACTTGGTTCCTCCTTTATTTGACAATTCCTTTAGGATAATTCCTCCCTTTGCTGATTTGCTTCTTTGTTTTTCATCTCTTCCTCATGGAATATTTTGCTGAGAATGTTCTGTAATGCTGGCTTTCATTTTGTAAATTCTTTCAGCTTTTGCGTATCATGGAAGGATTTTATTTCATCCAAATTTGAAGGTAAGTTTTGCTGGGTATAAGATTCTTGGTTGGCATCCATTTTCTTTCAGGGCTTGAAAAATGTTGTTCCAGGCCCTTCTAGCTTTTAGGGTCTGGATTGAAAAATCTGCTGGTATCCATATTGGTTTCCCCCTGAATGTAATTTGGTTCTTTTCTCTCACAGCCTTTAAAATTCTGTCTTTGTTTTGTGTGTTAGGCATTTTCATTATAATGTGCCTTGATGTGGGTCTGTTGTAATTTTGTGTATTTGGAGTCCTATAAGCCTCTTGAACTTGATTTTCCATTTCATTCTTCAGATTTGGGAAATTTTCTGATAGTATTTCATTGAATAGATTGTTCATTCCTTTGGTTTCTTTCTCTAAGCCTTCCTCAATCCCAATAATTCTTAAATTTGGCCTTTTCATGATATCCCACAGTTGTTGTAGATTCTGTTCATGGTTTCTTACCATCTTCTCTGTTTGTTCTACTTTGTTTTCAAGGTTAAATATTTTGTCTTCAATGTCTGAGGTTCTGTCTTCCAGGTGTTCTATCCTACTGGATATGCTTTCTATGGAGTTCTTAATTTGGTTTATTGTTTCCTTCATGTCAAGGATTTCTGTTTGTTTTTTTTTTCAATATCTCTAACTCCTTATTGAAATCATCTTTTGCTTCCTGTATTTGCTCTTTTAACTGTCGATTGGTGTGATCATTCAATGCCAGCATTTGCTCTTTCATCTCATCATTCTGTGCGTGCATTTGCTCTTTCATCTTATCGTTTGCTTCTCTGATCGTTTTAATTATGTACATTCTGAACTCGTTTTCTGTCATTTCTTCTGCCATGCTGTCATTGGGTTTTATTGATGTAACATCTAGATTTGTTTGGGGCATTTTCTTTCCTTGTTTTCTCATATTGTCCAGGTATCAGTGGACCGCTGAGATATTGCAGATTTCCTCTATTGACTTACAATGTCCTTGAAGATTTCTATATATCCCCTCTTAGCCTTCAGTAGGCTGAAGTCTTGGAGGAAGTTGATAATGCGGTGCTCCACAAGGAAGCTGCCTCTCTAGGAGTGGTGGCCTTCATGTGGGGTATATTCCCTGCTAGTGGGCAGAGGTGCCTCCACTTGTTGACCAATGGTCGTCCAAAGGGGAACTAGGCTGCGGGCTGAGACAAGTCCTGTTTGGGCCTGTGTCTCTGGTTTTACCATCCTTGTGGGGAAACCTTACCCAGCAGGGAAGACTCACCCGGTGGGGAGGTCTCGCTGCTCAGTTCCCTCCTAGAGGTTCCCCTCAATTTACAGCTACCACCTGGGCTGGGCTGCCTTCCTCTGCAAAGTTCCCAGGTGTCAGGCCCTACCTCCTGGGCCTGGGAGTCTCACCCTTCGCAGATTTATCTCCTTAAGCTGCCCCTCCTCAGAGAATCTGCCCGCAGTCCTGGAACCTTCGCTCCACCCCTAAGCGTGTCTCTGTGGGGCTCTTCCACCAAGAAGCCTCCTAGATCCTGGGACCCTGCTCTGCACCTAATCGCCTGCCTATGCATCCCCTCCTCTGAGCAGCCACCTGGGGCCCCGTACAATCACTCTGAGTCCCAGAGACCCGCCACACACCTCTTCCTCCAGATAGCCGCACAGTATTCTGGTGCGGTCAGTACGAGTCCAAGCAACTCACTGTGTGCCTCCTCCTCCCACCAACCACCCGTAGCCCGGGGCAATCCATCACTCCGAGTCGAAATGACCCTCCCCGTTCCTCTTCCTCCTCCAGGTAACCTCCCGGGTGTTCAGGAGCGGTCGCTCTGCGTGGCTCTGAATCCACGTGACCCACTGCACGCATCCTCTGGGCAACCGCCCGGAGCTCTGGTGCAGCCACTCGAGACCAAGAGACCCATCGCGCTCCTCCACGCAGCCCCCCTGTGTTCAGGAGCGGTCGCTTTAAGTCCAAACAACTCACCAATCGCCTCCTCCTCTGAGCAGCTGCCTGGATCTCTAATGCAGTCACTGCGAGTCCAAACGACCCGCCGCGCTCCTCCTCCTCCTCCTCCTCCTCCGGGCAGGCCCCAGTGTTCAGAAGTGGTCTGAGTCCAAACAGCTCGCCATGCAGCCCCTCCTCTGGCAACCGCCTGTAGCTCTGGTATAGCCACTCCGAATCCAAGCGGCCGCGCTCCTCCTCTTCATCCTCAGGGCAGGTCCGGTGTTCAGAAGCGGTCGCTCTAAGTCCAAACAGCTTGCCGCGCAGCTTCTCCTCTGGCAACTGCCTGTAGCTCTGGTATAGTCACTCCGAATCCAAGCGGCCACGTTCCCTCCTCCTCCTCAGGGCAGGCCCGGTGTTGTGAGTGCACACGGCTCTCCTCGCCGCTCCTCCCCTGGGCAGCCACCGGAGCCCCAGTGGTTGCTCCGAGTCCCAGCGCTGTGCTGAGCGGCCTCCTCTACGATGCTTCCAGTTGTCTGAGTTCACTGCTCCAGCGGGGGGGAGGGGTGTCTCGCTGGCAGCTCTACTTCACAAAGTTCCCTGCGTTCCGGGACGACCTTCCCATCCGGGACGCCTCCCCATCGAGAGAGACTCACCTGGCTGCTTTGAGTTGGTCCCAAGTGTCTCAATATCTCCTCTTTTGAATCCTAAGTCCTGGAGCAACATGAAATGCAGCCACCGTCTCGGCTGCCATCTTGAAAACCCAATTTTATTCATTTATTTCTTTATTTAATTTTAGCATCAGTTTTCAGTGTCAACTGGGGTGTTGATACGGAGTTTCATTTAATCTACAGATGGACTACTTCTGTCTTAAAACATTGTCTTCCTCTATGTGAGCAGGTTTTGTTTCCCCTCACATTTAAAGCCTTGATTCTTTTCAAAGATTTTCTTTTGTTTCTTCCCAGGTGCACCTCTTTTGTTAAATTTAATCATAACTATTTTATTCCTTTGAATGCTAGTGTAAATGAAAGTTTCCCAATTCCATTTCCATTACTAGCATCTGGAAATACAGATGCTTTTTGCATGTTTGTCTTCTTTCTTGCAATCTTAGGAATAATGTTCATTATCCCTGGCAGTTTTGTGAATTCTTTTGTATTAACTACACACAAGATCGTGGAATGATCACTTAAGACCTTATTTTTCTATCTGGTTGCCCTCCATTTCTTTTTCTTTCTCACTTCCCCTAGCTAGAACCTCCAGTGTGATGTTGAATAGAGGTGGTGAGAGCACACTTCTTTTTGTTCTTAATGCTAGGCAGAAAACTCTCCTTCACCATTAAATGTGCTGTTACCTGTGAGTTTTCCTTAGAAGACTTAATCAAGTTTAAGAACTTCCTATTCTTTTGACTTTGGAGGGCTCTTTTGTTTATTGTTTTTTTCCTTTTCTACAAATGTTACTATCTAGTTTGTTAACGGTAACAGTTAAAATGAGAAGAGAAGTGTTCCTTATTCCTTTATTTTGGCAGGAATTTCTGAATGAGTGCTGTTAACTTTTCTTCAAATGTTTTTAGAATTCACTGGTGTAGCCAACTGGCCCCAGGATTTTCTTTTGGACAAGTTTTACTGTTTGTTTAATTTCTAATACTATCTATTTCCTCGTTACACACAGATTATCGTTTTATCCTTCCTACACAATTTTGACATCTTATGTCTTTCTAGGAATTTGTCAAGTTTGCTTGGGCTATCTTGTTTGTAGTCAAACAATTTTTCATAGTATTACCTTATAATACTTTTTACTTTATTAAGGCCAGGGGTAATTGTCCATATTCCATTTTTAATTTAATTATTTACTTCCTCTCGATTCGTTGTGTCCAATTTAATTAAATTATTGTCAGTTTTACAGATATTTTCGAAGGAATAATTTTGATAATGCTACAATGTTAATTTTCCTTTTCTTTTCTTGGTTCTCTACTTTTCTCCCTGACAATCTTATTTCTTTTCTTCTGTGTGCTTTGCATTTCGTTTGGTCAGTGTGCTCTCATGCCCTCAGGTGGGTGTTTAGATTATCAACTTAAGGTCTTTCTTCTTTAAAAGGTAATTTTTCACAGCTTTATGCCTTCTTAGCATTGCTCTCACTGCATCTTACTTCATTTCAGCCTGAAGGACTCCCTGAGTACTACTCAAACACAGAAGAGCAGTGGTCAAAAGAAAAGAATTATAGAATGGATCCAAGGATTTAATACAGAAGACACTCCACACAGAAGAGTTTCAGGCCTCTAACTCTACTGAGTACAATAATGAATGTGTTTCTTTATATTCCTCAGCTTCTTTCAAGTTTTTCTTCTTTCCAGCATTTTCTGAAGGTTGGTATAGGCAGCTTCTAAGCTGTGCTGGCAATCTGGGGTCATCATCTGAGGCTCTAGCAGGAATTCTGCATGCTTTACAATGGCATAGCTTTCACCACCTTCAACATTCATCCATTTAAATCTTTTTTTTGTAGTTTTTCTGCTTTTTCATTCATCAGTTTTCCATTGACCAATTGCTCTCTTGACTGTCACCATACCACTCATGATCTTGATCTGCTCACTCCAGGAATTCAGCCATGGTCCCTCGAGTTCCATCGAAGAGGGAAAACCAGGGTAAACCTGAAGTCTATCTCCAATTTTCCATGGCAGGACTCCTAATGAAAATTATTTCATGCTTTCTTTATATATGAGTGTCTCCAATTTCCTAACAGTTTTAGGGGTCATAGTTATGCTGGGTATAGAATTCTTGCTTGACAGTCTTTTTCTTCCAATACTTGGAGTACTTCACCCCATCATCTTCTAATATCCACAGTCCTAATGAAAAGTGAGCTGTTGACCTTATTGAAGATTCTACATATATGATGAGCCACTTCTGTCTGTCTGCTGTTAAGATTGTCTCTTGATCTTCCATTTTCAAGAATTTCATGTTGTTGTGTCTAGGCTGTAATCTGCTTGAGTGTTTCTTCTTTGAGTTCAAGGAACTACTTGGTTGTGTAGATTGCTTTTCTTGGCAATTTGAAAGTCTGTAGCCATTATTTCATAGAAATCTATTAAAATATTATAAGAACTTTTTGCTTTATGAAAGGTCACCATAACCCGATTATTTACGTTTTTGAAAATTGCAAGCATATTTCCACCAATTAGTGCATAGACACTAATTGTAATACTGAAGTCATTTTGAAGTTTCTTTTGTTCACTTAGGGGTGTGGCAAAGACTATCTATCCTACTATCCTTATAATTGGTTAGTATGCTTTTATAAATAGTAGTGGACTTCAAAGAGCATTAAATTAAATTAAAAAAATAAACTTTAGGATTTAACAATTCAGTGGTACTTAGCACATGCACAGTGCCCTGAAGTCACTGCCTCTATTAAGTCTTAAATCATTTTCATTCCTCTAGAAGGAAAGAGGTAAATGTAAAATAGTCAGTCTTCATTCTCCCCTTCCCCTAGAACCTGGCCACCAGTGATTTTCTCCTGGTCCTTGTGGAATTACTCCTCTAGATATTTCCTAACTACTGGGAACATACAATATGGAAATTTTTGTGTCTCACATAATTTAAAATAATAATTTGAGTTTTATGCACGTTGACACGTGTATCATTACTGTTTAGGTTTGAATACTGTTCTATTTTACACACATAGCACACTTTACTTATCCATTCATCTATTGATGGACTTTTGCATTGGTTCTATCATGTGAGAAAAATGCTGCTGTGAACGTCAAAATACAAGTAGTTGTTTGAGTTCCAGTTTTCAATTATTTGTGGTATAAACCTAGAAGTTCAATCACTGTGCCATATGGTAATTTGGCTTAACTTTTGGAAAGAGCACCATGGCAGCCACTGCACCATTCTACCGAGATCCAATTTATCCACAGTCTTTCTAAGACTTCCTACTTTCCATCTTTCTGAAAGTAGATAGATAGCCCTGTGCCTAAGAAGTAGTGTGCTACTGCCATTTTTATTTGTATTTCCACAACACTTAATGATGTTGAGTGTCCGTTCACATGATTGTTGGACATCTGCTGATGTTCTTTGGACAACTGACTATTCTTATTCTTCTCCATTTCTTAACTTTTTGGTCTTCTCATTTTTATGTTCTTTATGCATTATAGATTCTTAACACTTAGAAAATATATTGTCTTCATGTATTTCTCCCATTCTGTGGGTATCTTTATATTTGGGACCAAACACCAAGAACTTATAGATGTATGATCCATTTTTGAGTTATTTCTGTGTCATGGTGTGAGGTAGGTCTCAACTGCAGTTCTTGGTATGTGAATGTCCAGTTGTCCCTGTCAGTAGCTCAACTGAACTGGGGGAAACTGAGCCTCCAGGTGTCCAAGCAACCAATTAAAAAAAATGAGACAAAATGAAAGTTTATAATCGAACCTTTAATCCCTTGCTTTGATGGTGTAAGAAACAGCACAGAGGTTGAGGGTCAAGTAGATCAATGCTGGCATGGGGTTTATTTCACTGCCACATGAAACACCCACACCCCACCTGGAAACATTTGTTGTAGAGATCATTCTTTCCCCAGTGAATGTGTTTGGCACCCATGCCAAAATTAACATGTCAATGATGTATGGGATTTTATCTTGCCTCTACATAATATTTGGTTGATCTATATGCCTCTGCCTGTGCCATTATCTGTGGTTTTGGTTGCTGTAACTGTAGGATGTTTTGACATTGGAATGTGCAAGTATTTGCTGGTAAGGAGGTGTGCATAGATTCTTGTGCTGAATTGTCACTGTTGTAAGTTCAGGGTTGGCCTAATTGAATGGGTGTGGTAGTTTACCCCTTCTGTTTTTAATTGACTAGGAGAAGAATTCATGTTAATGCTTAAATTTGGATAGAATCTATTTTGATAAAATTAAATGATGAAGTCAGTTGTTCCAGAGATTTTTCCTGTTGAGAGTTTTTTTTTTTTTTTTTATCCAGTCACTGTTTCTGTTTTAGGCCTGCTCATATTTCCTATTTTCTTTTGTATTAGTTAGTTTTGCTAATTTGTGTGCATTTAGAGAATGCCCTTTTCATTCAGGTATATAATCTGCTGGTATAAAATTGTTCATAGTTTTCTATTTTACCGTATACTATCTTTATCTTTTGTTGTTATTATTATTTTATTATTATTTGAGCTTTATGGTTATACATAGTAGTTGGGTTCATGCCAACAGACTCATATATGCATGGGAATCAAATTCCATTCATGAAATCCCCACTTTTCCCTCCTGTCCTCCCTCCTCTTTCCATTCTCCTTCTGCTACTCTACTAGACTTACTTTCTCTTGGCTATTCATTTGTATTTGATTGTTTCTTCAATTAATCTTATCCTTCCCTCCCTCATGTCTTTTTAATCTAGCTTCAACATATGACAAAAAACATTCGACTTGAGATTCTCTGAGTTTAGCTAATTTCAGTTAGCATGATATTCTCCATATCTATCCATTTACTGGCAGTAGCCATGATTTCATTGCTTTTCATGGATGAGTAGTAATCATGTGTGTGTGTGTGTGTGCATGCGTGTGTATATATATCTATACTGTCTATCTATATTATGTTGTTGTGTATATATATATATATGTGCCACAATTTCTTCATTCATTCATCTATTGACAGGCATCTGGTTGATTCCTAATTTAGATATTGTGAATTGTGCCGCTATAAACATGAGTGTGGCTATATCCTGTAATTTTTTCCAAGTTTTGATCTTTTGGTAAACACCCAGGTGTGGGATAGCAGGGTCATATGGTGATTCCATTCTTACTTTTTTTGAGAATCCTATACTGCTTTTCCAGACAGGTTGTACAAGTCTGCAGTCCCACCAACAATGTATAGATGCTCCCTTTCCCCACATCCTCACCCATTTTGTGTTTTTTCATATCCCTCATCATTGCCATTCTCACTGGAATGAGATGAATTCTAAGTGTATTTTGATTTGCATGTCTCCAGTTTGCTAGAGGCATTGAACATTTTTTCATGTTTATTGCCTTCTGTGTTTCTTCTTTTGAGAAATTCTCTTTAGTTCCTTTGCATGTTTATTTATTGGCTTATTTGGGTTTTTTTTGGTGTTAGGTTTTTTTGAGTTCTCTGTATTTCTGTATATTTATCCCCTAATGGATGGTGTAGCTGGCCACGATTTTCTCCCATTCTGCATACTCTCTCTTCATGCTGTGAATCACTTCCATACCTGTGCAGAGGCTTTTAAGATTAATCCCCATTATCTATCATATCTTTAATTTGGTAGTAAAGTCAATATGTTCAGTTCTTATTTGATATTAGATCCTTCCCTCTTCTTTTGCTAGCTATTCCTGTGTAAAGGTGTGTCAATTTTGTAGATCTTTTAAAAAGAACCAACATTTGCTTGCGTGAAGCTTAGCATTGTATTGTTTTCTTTTTCTTTCATTTTGTTTTACTTCTATTCTAATCTTTATTATTTCTTTCTTTCTGTTGCCTTGGGTGTTGTTTCCTCTACAGTTTGTATTTCTTAAGGTATTGAGTTAGACTATGGATATAAATCCACCTTCTTTCCAATTGGGCACTTAAATCTATAATCTTCTGTGAGAGCACTGCTTTCACAGTATCCCACTGGTTTGAGTACATCCTGTTTTTATTTATGTTTTCTGAGTGTATTTGCTGACTTCCCTCATTATTATCCTTTCATTATTTGCACAGGCACTGTTTACTTCCTCACATTAGCAACTTTGGGGTTCCCTCTGTAATTTATTTTTCTTACCTTCATTCTACTGTGTTCAGAAAAAAATATATGTTTTGTGTGATTTAATACTTTTAGTATGGAGACTTATTTGTGGCCCAATCATGGTCTATTGGTGGAGAATGTTCCATGTGATTCAACTTAGTTTGTATTCTTCTGTCACTGGATGCAGTGCAGTGTTCTTTGTGTTCTGTTGAGGCATAGATATGTGGGGGCTTTGTTGTGTCCAAGTGCTCTATTTATTTACAGATCCTCACTCCAGTGGTTTCATGCATTAATTAAAGTAAAATGTGGCATTCTCTAGCTACTTTGAAGAACTCTGTGTTTTCCCTACAGTTCTGCTCACCTGATTCTTGGACTATTGCATGCAGCATACATATTTAATTTTTTCTCCCCTTTTGATGAATTGAACTTTATACCCATACCTTTCTTCTGTCACAATTTTTTCACTTAAAGTTAATTTTTTTTACAATTAATGGTGGCTGAATTTATGTCCTTTGGGTGTATGCTGAGGAGTTGGGTAACTGTGTCAAATGGTGGCTCCGTTCCAGGTTTTCTGAGGAAACCTCATCCCGCTTTCCAGAGTGGTTGCACCAATTTGCAGTCCCACCAGCAATGTATGAGTGTAACTTTTTCCTCACATCCTTGCCAACATTTATTGTTACTTGTATTCTTGATAATCGCCACTCTGACTGGAGTGAGATGAAATTTCAGTGCGCTTTTAAGTTGCATTTCTCTTGATGTTGAACATTTTTTCATAAGTTTGTTGATCAATCATATTTCTTCTTCTGTGAAGTGTCGTTCAGTTCTTTAGTCACTTTACTGACTGGGTTATTTGGAAGATTTTCAAGTTCTTTTTATATCCTGGAGATTAATGCTGTATCTGAGGTGCAGGTGGCAAAGATTTTCTCCCACTCTGTAGACTCTCTCTTCACATTCCTGATTGCTTCCTTTCCTGTGAAGAAGATTTTTAGTTTGATGCAATCCAATTTATTGATTCTCGATTTCACTTCTTGTGCTTTCAGAGTCTTGTTAGGAATTTGGTTCCTAAGATAATGTGATGGAGGATGGGGCCTATGTTTTCTTCTACTAGGCACAGGGTATCTGGTCTAATACCTAGGTCCTTGATTCACTTAGAGTTGAGTTTTGTGCAAGGTGAGAGATAGGGGTCTCACTTCATTTATTGCATATGGAGTTCTAGTGTTCCCAACAACATTTGTTGAAGATGCTATCTTTTCTCCAATGTATGTTTATGGCAACTTTGTTTAGTATGAGATATGCCCAAGGGACTTAAAATCAGCATACTGTGGTGACATGGCCACATCAATGATCATAGCAGCTCAATTCACGATGGCTGTCCTATGGAACCAACCCAGGAGCCCTTCGATAGATGAATGGATAAAGAAAATGTGGTACATATAAGAAATGGAATATTACTCAGCCATAAAGGAGAAAGAAATTATGGCATTTGCCAGTAAATGGATGGAACTGGAGGTTATCATGCTAAGTGAAATATGCCAATCCCCAAAAACCAAAGGCTGAGCATTCTCTATGATATTCCGATGGCAGCTCACAATAGGCGCGGGGTTGGGGGGAAGGAAGGAGTGGCGGTTCACTGTATTGACAGGGGAGGGAAGGGGATGGAAATGGGAAAGACAGTAGAATGAATCAGACATAACTTTCCTATGTTCATATATGAATCCGCGACCACACCAGTTTACACCAGTTTCACATCATGGGAAGTTATGCAACATGTACATATGATATGTCAAAATACATTCTACTGTCATGTATGACTAACACAAACATATTTTTAAAAAGTGGGAAAAAAATTAAAAATAATGGTGGCACCACCTGGGTGTCTTTTGTCACAATCTTTCAATGCAATACCTTTTCTCCATCCTTTCCTTTTCAATGTATGTTGAGCTTATGTTGAAGTGCTTGGATATAAATCATCATTCTCTTACAGACAGACAGCAGAGTTGGATCACATCTAGATTGTACTTTTATTTTTTTTTGCTGGAACTCATTCTGTGTATCTAGGACTTTGAATTGATGAGCTCAAAGCTTATAAATTTAAGGTGGATACTGATACTGTCATTTAGCCATTGGTATCATCTAGTTTTCATTTGCGTATATCCTCAACACTGCCTTACCTTTTGCTTGACTGGTTTTCCCACTGTACCGTTTTGACTTTCTCCTAACGTTTTTTTCTTTATATTTCCCAATGTATTCTTCGCAGCTGTCTTAATGTTTACTAATAAACCATTCCTATTTGTTCCACGGACCCCAATGCTGGAGGAAGGCCTGGTACACCGGCTCACCACCACAACCCAGATAGAGACCTGAACACCGCAATCGTGGGAAGGACTCAATCTACATGCCGAGATCTGAGGAGAAGAGCTTTATTCGGGGGACATGGAGCACTTGTCACAAGGAAGCTGCTTCTGTCTTTACTGGGTATAACACTGTCCTTTATAGTTCTTCTTTCAGCATTTGAAGTAAGACATTCCACTGCTTTCCTGGTTTCTGATAGAAATTAGATCTTAAATTTATTGAGGATAGCTTGTACCTGAATAGTCAGTCCATATTGTCTTGTTACTTTCAAGATTTTCCTTTTGTTCTTCTTTATCTACAGCTTAATTATAATATGGTCCAATCTAAATCCCTTTGATTATATTCCACTGGGAACTTATTGAGATTCTTGGATTTGTAATTGCACATCTTTCCTCAAATTTGGGGAGTTCAATCACCATTTCTTCAAATATTCTCTTCCCCTGTCCCTCTGTTCTTCTGTCAATATGTGTGCTCATGCAGTTCCTGGTGTCTCACAGGTCCCTTGAAATCTGTCTATTATTTTTCTTCTTCTTTTTTTTCCTGTTCCTCAGAATGGATTATTTCAATTGTCCTATCTACATGTTCACTGATCATTTATCCCTCCTGCTCAAATTTTCTGTTGAAATCCTTGGTGATGTTTTCATTCCTGCTTTTTTATTGTGAATTTCAGGATTTCCATTTGGTCGTTTTTTAAAATACATATTTTTGTTTCTTTAATGATATTCCAAATCATTCATATACTGTTCTGTTTTCTCCACAGATTTTCTTATTTCTTGGAACATATTTTCAGGCAAAAGTTTTCAAACATTTGTCTATTAGGTTCAATGTCAAGTTTATCTGATTAAAACTTGTGGCGACTTCATTTTTGTTGTTGTTGTTGTTGTTGTTGTTGTTTACTTTTCCCTGTAAATGGGCCAAACTCTTAAAAAATTTATATGCCTATTAATGTTTTTGATTAAAATCAGACATTTTTCAATATTATAATGTGGTCTCTAGAATTCACGTTGAACTACCTCTCTTGATTTGCTGTGGTTGTCTTTTGAGGACTGCCAGCATCCATTGCTCTAGTGCATATTTAAAATTAGCTTTGTATAG
The DNA here is from genome assembly GCF_902686455.1 of Sciurus vulgaris. Taxonomy (NCBI): domain Eukaryota; kingdom Metazoa; phylum Chordata; class Mammalia; order Rodentia; family Sciuridae; genus Sciurus; species Sciurus vulgaris. The sequence continues at coordinate 86,870,195 of NC_136471.1, read as the reverse complement.
ACAGATTTCCTTGTCCTGTGTGGTCAGAGAAATCTCTTTTCTGTTATCTCATTCATCTTCCACTGCCCAGAGAGAGGTTTTCCTAAACAATTTGCACCAAAAAAGAGAGAAAAAAAAATTCTGTTCATTTGCAGGGCTGGCATCTTTCAATGTTTATTGAGACAATTTAAACTGTTCCCTAACCCTTGGCCTCCTTCTTGAATGGAATCCAGCAATTGGCTACTGGTGGACATCTAGGGTTAAGTTAGGTCCTTTCTGAGCACTCACCAGTGTCTGGGTGTGCATTGAACTCACACAGCAGGACAAACCTCTGGTTTCAGCAAAATCCCTTGGTCTCTTTCTCTTCCTGAATTGAGAGTCACATGTTACTGCAGTCATCCACCATCCCTGGCCCCAGGCATGCTTGAGTAGTTTCTGTTTTAAAATGCTTCTGAGTGATGATTCCCAGAAATTCACTACAGATAAAGGTTGATAAAACAACCAAAAAAACTTCTCTGCTTCCTAAAATCATTTTTTATAACATATTGGCAACCACTAGAGCAGCAGGTGTCCAAAAGAAGATGAAATGCCATTCCTTGACTTTTGCTGTCCTGGGTGATGGGAGCTGGTAGGTGGGTAAAGAAACATGCCACTCTACTTCCACAAAATTTTGTTCTGTTTCTTCTCTATGTTTGGTCTTCTGTTTGCTGTCTGTATTTGCATAGAATATAGATTTCCAAAGAAAATATCGATTCTGCCGATTAGTTATTCTTTTGCCAGCTTCTTGGTTGCTCTAGTGGCAGGACCTCTCTTGGAAGCAACTTACTCTGTCATTTTCATCCCATTAATCTGGACCTTATTTCTTCAAATATGCTTTCTTTCCTTTTCCTCTTCCCTCTCTTTCAGGGCACCTTATTATATGCACCTTGGTATATATGATGATGCCCCATAGGCTTCTTAGTTTCCGTTCAATCTTTTCATTCTTTTTTTTATGTATATTCTGCAGCATGGATAAAACTCTGCCTGCTTAAATTCTGCTGCTGATTCCTTGCTCATGTACTTTCACTTTAGTTCTTGTACTTTTTAACAACTCTAGAAGGTGTATTTGGTTCATTTTTTTAATAATCCATCTCCTTATTTTTTATTTTTACAGACTGCATTTTGATGAACTGTACACAAATGGGGTACAACTTTCCTTTCTATGGTTGTGCACAATGTAGATTCATCCATTCGTGTAATCATACGTGTACACACATCTCTACTCCCTTTCCTTTAGCATCTTAAATATATATTTTTGTGTTTTAAAGTTAAGACTTGATGCTGTCTTTGGCTGGTAATTCCAATGTTTTGTGTTTCTTTCAGTGATGGTTACTCTTGATTGCACTTTCTCCCTGAATCTGGGGCATATTTTTCTTGTTTCCTTTATGCCTTCTCATTGTTATCTTTTAAAATGAGAACATTGCCAGTGTGGTGGCACATGCCTGTATCCCTTCTAGTTGGGAGGCTGAGGCTGGAGGATCAGCAATTTAGTGAGACCCTATCTCAAAAGTTTAAAATGGGGTTTGGGGAGCGTAGTTCCGTGGTGGAGCACTCCTGAGGTCAATCATCAGTTGCTTGAGAACATTTAGACATATTAGATGGTATAGGGGAAGGCAGTAAGATGGTAGAACGGTACTTTCCAGTGCTTATCTCTCCATGCAACATCGTCCAAGATGGTCCCAAGAACTGTTTTCCAAGATGTTGGAAGGGTTTTAGCACCTGGCAGTAGCACAGAAATGGGAGGGAATGCACTGAAGAGGGCAGGGAGGATAGTTTGTATTATTTGCATTGTTTCTCATCAAACCCCAGTCAGTATATTGTGCACAGAGACTCCCTTTGGTTGACTAAGTGAGAGGGCAATGAGCATTGACCTTTGCCTTGCACCCCCAACCCATGCCTCTACCAGTAGAACCCAGAGTCCAGCAGGCTTCCACAGTTCCAGGGTCAAGGCCAGTTTCTGCAGACTGAGCATCTTGGCCCACCCTGGGACAGGCTGGGTCTCATGGCCTAATGCTCTAGCACTGCCTGGCATAGATGGTATCCAATCCTGCCATGGAAACTCCAGATACCAGGCAAACTAGAGCACCAGGTGACCCCTGTGACCCTGCATTTTATGGTTGGCACAGCACTGGGCCATCTGCCATAGACCCAAGCTGTAAGACCACACCAGGGCCTGGTTGGCCTCAGGGTTCCTTTACTCTGGACTTCCCCCTATACCAGATGGCCCCTCACCTCCCAGGGCTTCAGCCATTCCCCTACACCAAGCCAGCCTCTGCAGCTCTAATCATCTGGCAGGTCCCCCACAGTGACTGACACAACCAGACCACCACTCTGGACCCATGTGCAAGGACAGTCCCCACAGATCAGGCCACTTTCTGACCTCAACGTCCAAGGTACTAGACCGGCCCAGAGGATTCAGGCTCCAGGTCAATCACAATGATCCAAGCCACCAACTGACACACAATCATGGTTCCACTCTGGCCCTATAGTCTCAAGCTCCCATGTTCCAGGTAGGATACTCTGCCCTTAGTCTCCAGTGGCACCTGTGTCCAGGCCTGCTCCAGCAGACCCCTTTAGTATCTGGAACAAGGCTGGCGCCTATGCAACGAGGTTCTAGGCCAGTCCCTGGAGACTCAAGAACAATGTTCAGCAAAGTTCCAGGTCAAACTTTGTGAAAAAAGTCTTCATGGACTTGGAACCCAGGACCCCAACTAAAATACCCAGTTATCCAGATCCACCACTGGGCTTGATCAGTAGTCTACTCTAGTGGAGCCAGGTTTCAAAAGCAACACCTTGGAGCCAGCAAACAGTCCTGCTCACCTGAAATACTGAAACCAGGGCAGCCTGACAAAGGGATCTTTAAGCAAGAATGCCCATGGGCCATATCATATGACACACCCAGAATCTCTGGTTGATATGGCTGATGAAGGACATTGCCAGACAAAGCGAGTCTGAAAAGATTGCAATAATTCCGTAATTCTTCAGATGTTACAAATTCCAAAGCACAAACATGAGGATCAGGTCAATCAGGAAAATACTAAACCTCTAAAGGAAGAAAATAAACTTCCAGAATAAAAGGAAACAACAATTCTGGAACTGAAAATTACAAGGAGTGAAATGTAGAATGCAATAGAGAATCTGAAAGCAGAATGGGTCAAACATGAGAAAGAATTGGTGAATTTAAGGACAAGGCCATCTGAAAATACTCAAGGAGGAAAAAGGGAAAAGAATGAAACAATAAAGAAAGCTCACAGGATTTATGGTAAATCATATGAAGAGAAAATATTATTTTTTTCAAGCTCAGCTAAAAGGAAGATGCAAATAAGTAATATGAAAACATATAAAAGCATAAAACTTACTTGGAAAATTGAGTGCACTGTCAAATTCCCAAGAGATTGATATTATAAATTTTATTTTAAAAAGTTTTTTTTGGGGGGACAGAGCTTGGAACTGAACCACTGAGCTAGATCCCCAGTCCTTTTTAGTTTTAATTGTGAGACAGGGTCTCACTTATATTGCTGAGCCTGGCTTGGAACTTGAGATCCTCCTGCCTCAGTCTCCAGAGTCCCTGGAATAACATTCCTGTGCCCCCACACCTGGCTATTATTTTGCTTTGTCAGTCACTTATACCTCATGCATGAAGGTTCAAAGAGAAAACTGTTAGAAAATAGAACAAATTGGAGGGTATTTTACAAAGATGGAGTAGGTCTCTCCAGCAATCAAGCCCCACAGGAGCTTCATTTCCAACAATTATCCGTACAATAAGAAATGAGGAAATCAAGATAGATGTCAGAGCAATGGAGGGTAACATAAAAGTACAAAACAGTACACTAAATGGGTAGGAAGGAAGTTTGGTCTAAGACCAATCAACCACTTAGACTATATCTTTTTACTGGATTGTTGGTGTTAACAGCCAATCTGAGCATAGAAGAAAGACTGGCATCCTGCTTGGACCCTGCAGAGTAGAGAGAAACAAAGGTGCTTCCATCTGAAATTGACAGACTAATCTGTATGATAAAAAGTGTAGCTGACAGGGCGTGAGAATGTTGGTCTGAGCAGGGTTTGATGGAAAGGCTTGTCCTCACTCCCAAGGCTAGGACAGGGACAGGGACCCCCAAAAATGGTACTTGAGATTTGAGCCAGATCAGTGTACAGATAAAGCAGATGGAGGAGCACACCAATTTTCCTGCCAGTGTGACACTCACCCCTGGATACAACAACAGAGCTATTCTGAGAGAGAAAAACAATTTATTCCCATTGTCTTCTCCAGCAGAGGTCAGGTCTGGATTCTGTCTATACACTCACTTAAAAAACGTGACTAACTTGAGCCAGGGCTACAATCAGATGAGATCTGCTGCTTTTTGTTGTTGTTGTTGTTTTAAGATGTTTGCATCAGTGCTTTATAGTTATACCGAATAGCAGGGTTCATTTTGCCATTATCATACATTGCATGCAGTATAATTTGCTCCATGTCAGTACTCAGTAATTTCTCTTTCCCTCTCCTTCTCCCTTCCTGTGTTCCAATCCTCTATTCCACTGGTATTCTTTGTTTTTAAAATTGGTGCTTTATAGGTATAGAAAAAGATGGAAATAACCATGGCATATTTGCATATGTACACAGCATAATATGGTCAATAGAATCTTGCAGTCTCTCCCTTCCTGGCCCTCTTCCTTCCCCCTCAGTTCTCTTCCTCTACTCTATTGGTCTCCTTTCTATTTTGATAAGGGCCCCCTTCTTTATTTTGCTCTGGCTTCCACATACAACAGTAAACATTCCACCCTTGACTTTCCTGATATGGCTTATTTCACTTAGCATGATGTTCCCCAGTTCCATCGGTCCCATCCACTCAACAGCACATGCTGTTAAATGTCATTGACTTTTGTGGATGTGTAAAATTCCATTGACTATGTAAACCACATTTTATTATCCATTCATCAGTTGATAGGCAACTGCACTGGTTCCTTAACTTGGCTATTATGAACTGTACTGCTGTAAACCTTGAGGTGCCCTGTATCATTACAGTATGCTGATTTTTATGCTTTTGGATAAATAACAATAATGAGATATCTGAGTCATAAGGTTGGTCCATTCCTAGATTTTTGAGGAATCTCCATGTTGCATTTCAAAGTGGTTGCACTAATTTCAGTGTCCTTCTAGATTTGCTTTCTAATGATGTCCCCAAAATTGAAAATTTCTGAAGTTTGAAACACTGCACTAAAAAGGCTCTATTTCCAAACTTCAGCAATAATTAGCCTGAATTACTGAAGGATAATTAACAGGTTAATCAGTAATATTAATTAATACTTAGTGTCTCCTACATAAAACTATTCCATTTTAGCTTCCTCTTCTGTATCCAATTTATTCTTCCTGCTTTATCCTTGGTCTCCCTTCCCTCCCCCACCACAGCCTTCCATGTTTACTGATATTTCCTCCCTGTATTTTCTGTCCTTTTTATCCATTATTCAATTCAATTTAATATACAGTTGTGAATGTTTAACCGTTCGGCCTGTACTATGTTAGTCCCACACCCATCTTCCACCGGTTAATAGAGTTGTAGAAATAATTAGTAATTGCATGCCTATTATACATGATATACAGTTTAATGTAATTTTTTAACAATTGCAACTCTTTTCTAAGCATTTCCATCCCCAGTTGGTTGAATCTGCAGAGGCAGACCCTTGGATGCAGAAGGCTAAAAACAAAAGTAATATTGATTGGCAGCTTATAATATCCACAGTCACCTTCCATCATACATATAAGGAGTTGATAACCACTGCTTCTGGTGTAACCTTCTATTCCTCAGAGCAGACCACTTTAGTTATTTTAGCACCTTTATGACCAGAAAGATATTGGGATTAGACTTCAAATCACTGTAGTGGAAACAAGCAGTAGAGCTGCTTATGTGACTATATAGATCCACAGATACTGTTACTCATCTTAATCTAAATTATATAATGTTATCTTGGTGAGGAGATCTACATCAGGGACAGTATCTTGAATCCAAATATTGTTTTTAATCAATTAATTTTTGTAATTATTCATTTATTTATTTATTTTGGTACTGGGGATACCCAGGGGCACATTACTGCAGAGCTACATTCCCAGTCTTTCTTATGCATTTTTATTACTTTATAACTTTTTAAAATATGTTTTTTAGATGGTGATAGACCTTTTATTCTAAAAATTTATTTACTATGTGGTGCTGAGAATCAAACACAGTGCCTCACAACATACTAGGCAAGTGTTCTACCACCGAGCCACAACAGCACAAACAGCAGTCTTATTTTTTTTTTTTTAATTTTTTTTTTTTTTTTACTTTGAGCCAAGCTCTTACCAAGTTGCCTGTGGCCTGGCTAAGTTGCTGAGATGGACTTTGAACTTGAAATCCTCCTGCCTCACCCATTCATGTCTCTGGGATTACAGGCATCTCCCACCATGCCTAGCTCTTTCAATGTTTCTTCATGAACATTTTAAAGTATGAAAAAGGTTTTCATTTGGAAAGGTATTGTGTGCAAAATTAAAGACCACCAATTATGAGTAGAGAATTGAAAAAGCAACTACCATCTCACATCCAACTCAAGTCTTAGGGACCCATTATCCCCCTGTTTAGTAGAAAAGGTGTAATTTCTGTACTAAACCCGACAACAATAAAAATGATGATGATGATGATGATCATCATCATCTTTATTATTATCATAATCAGGCTAAAGGAAAATTTGAAATCTTACATTAGTTGACTGAAACTATAAGCTTGAGTATTAGAAAGTTGATACAGTCTATATAAAGGGGACCTTCCACAGAGCACAAAAAGCATGTTTTAACCTTTCCTGAGACTTAGGTTTGAAACTATGATTCTTTTTTTTTTCCATGAAAATGTAACATGATACAAAGCGTAATGGCCCTTCTTCAATGCAGAGATATTTGGACTTTTTGTTTTTCATTTCCCCAGTGGCATAGACAAATCTTACTCAGGAAGAGATAAAGGATAACTTCAGGTCTCCAGTCAAATAGAGTGGATGGGCAGTCACTAGAATTACACAGCAGTCTTAATCACACTATCATTAAGATAATGGTATGGTAGACTGATTGCAATAACAGTCACAATCACAATGGCTTTCCGATATCTATAGTTTTTGTAGTATTACTTTTGCAAGACTATGTTGAGAAGTGGAATCTGTCTTTTACCACCTTTTGAATCTGTGTTGTCTATGTGACATGTTTAGCAACAAAATGTGGCAGAAGTAATAGGCTAATTGTGTGCTACCCCCCCCCCCCCAAATATGTCCAAGATATGATGAAGGCAGAGCACAGTGATGCTTCCACAAGCCAAGGAATGCCAAAGATTTCTAGGAAAGCACCAGAAGGTAGGAAACAGACTTTTTCTTTCTAGCCTCCTATTTCAGAGGAACCAAGGCCTGCCGGGCAACTCAATCTCAGTCTTCTAGCCCCAAGACAATGACAAAATACATTTTGTTATTTCTTGCTGAAGCCACTCATTGCTATGGTGTTTGATAGCATCCCAAGCAAAGTACTACAAGTGTGATGAGGAAGAAATTTAAAATTTCTTATTAGTGCATTATATGAGTGATTTTAAACTATCATTGTTACTTGCAGCAAAGAGGCGTTGGGGGTTGAAATTAACATTTGGACTTCCCTGAGATTATGTGTTAAACTTGAGGTATACCAGCAGCACAGTGGTGTATTACAAACAGATGAGAACACTCACCCAAACGCCCCACATCATCACAGATGTGCAAGGCTAGGAGCTCCAAAAACATGAGGAGACACACAGAAATCTCCCCCCAAAATATACAACCCCCCTAACAAAATGAAAACACAGATATTTAAAGGTATGGAATTCCAGAGATAGAATACAAAAGGTGAATGTCAAAATGATTAACAAGCTCTAAGAAGATCTAAGGCATGATTAAGAGAGAAAGTACAGGAAGTAGAAGACCACTTCAATAAGGAGATAGAGATTATGGAACGAAACAATCAGAAATCATGGGAAAGAAAGACACAATAAATCAAATTTTAAAAAATTCGGTTGAAAGAGTCTTCAAAAGATTAGATTATGTAGAAAACAGTACTTCAGGTTTCAAAAAACAGTACTTCCAGACAGTTTGGAAACCTCAGAGAGCAATGAAGAAGAAAAACAAAGACCATGATGGGAATATAGAAGAACTCTGGGACAACAAGAAGAGACCAAAATACAGAGTCATTCTAATTGAAGAGAGCATGAAAATACATGCTAACGGCATTAAGAAATTTGGCAGTGAAACAGTAGCAGAAGAATTCCAGATCTTAGGAATGAGATGGACATTCGGATGCAGGAGGCATATAGGACCCCAAGAGAAGATGAACATAAAACTTTCTTAGACACATCATTATCAAATTGCCTAACAGAGAAAAAGGAGGGAATATTAAAAAAACCTCAAGGGAAAAATAGTATGTCACATTTAGAGGTAAGCCATTAAAGATCTAACTTCTCAGCTCAGGCCCTAAAATACAGAAGAGCTTGCAATGAGGGAATCCAAGCTCTGACAGAAAATACGTGCCAACTAACATTGCTAAACCCAGAAAAGTTTTCCTTCAGGACTGAGGGAGATACAAGGACTTCCTAAGATAATGATAAACTGAAAAAAAATCATGACTACTAAGCAAGCACTTCATAAAGCACTTTAAATGAGAAGAACTTAAAAGCAAATCCCCAGTTTTTGAATGGATAATGCTCTCTTGAAGAGCAGATGAAGAAATGGAAACTAAGATCAGATTAAATAATGGAAGTAAATCAGAAGGGCGAGATATACTAAACTGCTCTTCCATAGTGACTCATAATGGAAATGGTTTCAACTCTCCAGTTGAAAGACAATGACTGACAGAGTGGTTTTAAAATGAAGGCCCGGGCTGGGATGTAGCTCAGTGACAAAGTGTCTGCCTTGCATTCGCAAAGCCCTGGGTTTGACCTCCAGTTCCAAAAAAAAAAAAAAAAAAATTGAAGGCCCAACAATGTGGGTGTGCAAGAGACTCATTGTATAGGCAATGAAATATCCAGGCTGAATTTTAAAGGATGGAGAAAGATATCCCATGTGAACGGGGACCAGAAGCCAACAGTAGTAGCTATTCTCATATCTGACAAAGCAGATTTTGTGCAGAAATTAATCATAGGAGACAAGGAAGTTCACCTCATACTGGTTAAGGGAACAATCCACCAAGAAGATTAACTATTCTGGATATTTATGTCCCCAAATTTGGTGCAGTTAATTTCATAAAACAAATATTTCTGGACTTTAAGTCTCAGAAACTGACACCTCAATAAGAGGTTGTTTCAATACACCCTTCACACCAATAGACAGGTTTTGAAAATGTGCTCCTCATGTGCCCCCATAAGTAGTCTCAAGCCTTATGGGCCACATAGTTCACGAAACCTGTGGATCACCATAGAGGGATATATCCAGTTGGTCTCATAGAGGAACTAGCATCTGGAGCATGCTAACCAATGTGACTCCAGGGAAGAGCAGTCCAGCCCTCAAGTCTTTTGCAGAGGTCCACTCTCTAAGAGGTTGTACAGGAAGTTACATGCCATATTTATGGGGAGGATCACATCTTGCCTACATGCCTCTGCATGTACTAAGCCCACAGTACCAGGCCTTTGCAAACACTACTAATTTTTTTTTCATAGTTACAAATGTTACTAATGTAACTAAGTCATAGCTTTCACTTCTTAAACTACAGTATGTTGCACTCTCAAAAGTTGCATTCAATTGAACTTTGTGTTCCCAAGAGGACCCTTATATTGTGTTTGATTGAGTGACATAATAGTTTCTGTATAACTTCCAAAGCCCCTTTGCAATGATGATTTCAACTTCACAAAGGGAATTTATTTTCAGCTTTGCAGCACAAACAATACATGTCCTTGGGGAAAACATTCAAGTCCAGGAAAGCCAAAGTGATGTATGAGGCTTCGTGAACAAAGATTTCTTGGACTCTTAAAATAACTTTTCCTGGGGCCCTAAATGACTTAGAATTTTCTCTCCTTGGTAAACCCTGGTGACCAGTTCATACAAACATTTTTATTTTAGCACTTTCTTTCTTTTCTCTCATAGACCAGACCTCCTCTGCAATGTGTTGTTTGCTCAAAGTATCGCACTTGTCCCTACAATATATAAAACTCCACATTTCTTTGACTCATTCATAATTTTTCTTTCACTGAAGATGTATTCGGTGACAGGCCTCAACTCTGATGTTGATAAGCCAGTCAATTCACATGGAGTCCTTCAGTGGTGACAAACTGGCATACAAGAAAAAATATATAACTGCAGATATATGGGGAGAGAGGGTTGATCAAGGCCTTAAGGAAGTACAGTTGATGAGTAAGTATTAGGAAATCTGAGAAAGGGTGGTTGAGACAGATCTCACACCTTGAGTAATGGGTAGGGTTTGACAAGCAACAGGAAAAAGGCTGTGACTCAAGATGTGCAAACAGTTGGAAGGAAAAAGGTCATAAAGGGCATTCTGGGAGCTTGAATTCTTCCTCAAAGGTAAAGGTTGGGTGTCTGTGAAGAACGAAAGCAATGAAACAGAAACGTCTGATTTGGAAACACATGCAGTTTAAAAGACTATGAATGAAAACACTATTAAAATATTTTTTAAAAAAGTTAAAACCAAAGTAGAATTTGGGACAAAAAATAATTAACACCTTAATCATAGAAAATGGCTTTACTTAGCCATATTTTTGATGAAGCTTTCCCTTTGGATGCTCCTGCAGGAAACATGTTATCTTTATATTCTGGTCCATGGTGGGGAAGACCCTATCTTGACTTTGGGCACCTGGGATGGAGCAGGAGGCCCAGAACATTATTCCTATGCTATTTACAAGAGGATGGGATTGAGATGCACCTTTCTTATTAGAAACTTTGAAGAGCACTCTGAGAAACATCCCTTCTCCAGCAGCACAGTAGTCATCAGTTGCTAGAGTAAGTGAGGTGGTCTAGCCCAAGAACACCACAGCAGGGCGTTGGCAGCAGGGTTCTGGGGAACAGAGCAAGCTTGTGTTACTTCAGAGGTAGGCAACACAAATAAAATGAAGAACAACTCTTGGAGGCAGAGTACTTTGGCCCCTTCCCAACCAGCAGCATCCTCTTGAAGTCCTAAAGTGACCTCCCTCACCAAAGCAGTGAGAGGAGAAACCTCCGACTGTTAGCAAGGGCCCTGAAGGCTCCCATCCCAGTGCCACCTCAGTCCACCTGGATGGTACTCCTGGTTCTGAGCCCATTGATGGGTTGGAGACTTCTGTTGGTAGGTGAGTTGATCCAGACCATTCCACATGTCCTCCCACTGATGAACAACTCATGTCCATTTAACAACGAGTGAGTATAGAATCCTATAGTAATCTAAAATTCGTCTGTGTTAAGTCATGGTTTTATTGCAGCCATAGGCTCCCTACAGATAAAGAGTTGGCATATAATCAACAAAAGCAATTTCAAAAAATTGTGTGTATTGTAATTACAATAAAAACATTATATATGGTAACAAAACAAAACAAAACAAAAGGAAATGGCTTTACTGACTCAAGTATTGAGGTAATCATGAAAGTTAATAAGAAATGAAGATGCCTGGAGGACAACGCTGGGACTCAATTCTCCAAAGGAAGTTATCCTTAAGTACTCCTTGTGTTCCTGAAAGTAATGGGAGAAATTTATTTCAAAATTGCCTCTATCCCGGTGTCAGCCTGTGAAGGGAGCCCCAGAGCAAGTATTTTTCAGAGAGAAGGTGCACAGTGCGGTCCTCCCTGGTAGGGTGCGCCCTTGTGCAACAGGATCGAGGGCAGAGCAGGGCGTGGCTTGTCTTGGCGTCAGTGTTGACGTTGGGGGGCCGACGTAAGCTTTCCCAGCAGCCCTCGGAGCTTTTGGCTGAGCTTTTGCCTCTGGAAGTTACGCCTGGGAAGAAGGAAGTACAAATCGTGCCCTTGAGATTCACAGACCATGGGGGCACTAAGCAGTCGGATGATGTGGCTCAGGCGGGATCGTGCCCCAGAGGAGCCAGGAGCTGTTAGAGAGGAGCAGGAGGCAGTGGAGGAGATGGAAGCAGCAGTGGTGCAGGGGGAGGAGGAGAGTGAAGAATCCCAACTCTCCACCAGTCAGGTAGGCCGCAAGCGGAAGACCAGCCAGGAGGGCCACTGGCAAAGGCTCCTCGCCAGGAGGGGATCAAGGACAAGTCCCGGTCCATTTACCAGGCGCTCTTCCTGAGGGGTGAGGGCAGTGACATACAGATCCGTGCATTGGGGGAGGAGTGGAACTTACACAGGGTCTACCTGTGCCAGTCAGGGTACTTCGCTAGCATGTTCAGCGGCGCCTGGCGGGAAACAAACATGAATACCATAGAGATACAGATGCCTGATGAGAACATTGATCGTGAGGCCTTGCATGAGGTATTGGGCTCCTTGTACCGTGAATCTATGATCATCCCTCCCTGCCGAGTCATAGCCATCCTGGCTACTGCCAGTATGCTGCAGTTGGATGAGCTAATTCAACAGTGCAGGGAGATCATGAAGGAGACTGTCAGTGCCCAGAGTGTGTGCAGCTACTACTACTCAGCGGAGAACTACGGGCTTCAGGACATCAGAACCATTTGCCGCCAGTGGCTGTTGGACAACTTGATGACCCAGCGTAGTGAGGAACTTTTGACGGAAGTCAGCCTGGATCTCATGAAAGAGCTCATTGCCTCTTCAGATCTCTTGGTGTTGGAGGTGGAGATGGACATATACACCACACTAAAAAAGTGGATGTTCCTGAAGCTGCAGCCCACATGGAGGGGCACCCGAAGAGCTTTACTGCCCGATGCCAACTCCTGGTTTGCCAGGCTTAGAGGGGAGTCAGAAGGTGCCCCTTTTCTGGAGACTGAGCAGGGCAGAGCCTTCATGCCAGTGTTCCAGCAGCTACGGCTGGCCTACATAATCTGTGACCTGCCATCTGCTCATGTTATTGACCAGGATGCACTGATCCCTGCCACATGGTTGACCCCCAGTATACAAAGAGCAGTGGCTAGCCCTTCTCCGGGCTGAGCAGACCAAGGAGGTTGGGCCTGTAGATGTCTACATGTCTGACCTCCAAGAAAACAGCATGCGGTGTGGGGGCCAGCTCCGAAGAGATGAACAATGCAGCTGGAGGTGGGCAGGCTTTAACTTTGGCTGGGACCTGGTGGTGTGCTACACCAACCGCCGCATCGTATTCCGCCGCAGTGCACTGAACAAGTCCTGTGGTCTTGGGGTCAGCTTACTCTGGCAGAGAAAAGTTGCATTTCGACTCCGGCTTGTCTCTTTGGACAGGAATGGGAGAGCCATTTTCAGGAGGGACACAGAATATCAGATGCTTTCCCTAAGAAAGGATCAAGAACTAGAGGTAGTGAACCTAGAGAACCAAGATGTGGTCTTCCCCCTATACATGGCATGTAACTTCCTGTACATCCCCAGGGAGAGAGGCACTGCCCAGAGTGAGGACCCCTGCAAAAGCCCAGAGAGCTGAACAGCTGATCTGTCTTGATGCACACGGGCTTTATTGAAGTGTATTCCCTAAGACTTGAAACTATTTACAGGGCATAGGAGGAGCACACATTTCAAAGCCAAATCACCTCCAGAACTCAATTGTGCTGTTAATGTGGCAACCTGTCCACCTGGTTTACCTTCCTTCAACTGCCACATAATTTCCAAGAAGACAAAGGCCAACTGACTTTAGCGAGGAACTGAGTGTTACCTACTCTACTACTCTTTGTGAAAGTCTTTAAACCATCGCTTTCCTGTAGTTCGATTAAGTGGATGTTGTTGGGATATTTTGACTTCTCTTTCAGTTGACACATTTAGAGCTCCCATGCTCCACTTGTTAACTGGTTTCATTCCTTGTTCCCCTTTCCCCATTTCCTGCCAATGAGCATACTGCTTACTTTCCATGATTCCCATTATGTGAACCCATGCAGACTACACAGATGGTCTTCTTTGTGTTGGTTGCTCTTCAACAAAAGATCATCTTGATGTAAATTGGAACTGGCTTTGATTTCCATAGCACTTTAATCCCAGAAAGGCATTTCAAAGCTTAAAACAGCCTACATTGGGCTTGGGTGGTAGGAAGCAGTTCGGTTCTATGAGGATGTTCTTTTACTACATACGGATTTGTATGTGGCACAGTCAAGAATTATCTCTGTGTCAGAAAGTGCTCTTTAAGCAAGTTCATGTTCTTTGGTCTTTAGACATGTTTGAAGTTCAAATTGCATTCGGGGGCTAAAGGTTTACATGTGTTTTAGATTTGCAAATGTACAGACACCAGAGAATGGTCATGATGATTATGATAATCTGGAATATACTTTGGAGGAGTGTAAAAATATAAAGCAAAATTTACAAATAAAAAAATAAATCTAAAAGTGTAACACTTTACTTATTTGAAACCAGAATTTTTATGGGTTTATAATTCTCTTCCCAATTACAATCTTTCCATTTCCACCCAGTTTAGAAACCCTGACCTTTTATTCATTTTTTTTCTTAAGTAGATTTGAAAGGCTATTCCATATCAAATCTTCATGCTAATGTTAGGATAATACTTTGATGACAGTAATACGAAGTGCCTCGTTGAAGGTGCCCTTGTTGCACCCTTTGGTGTCTGTCCTTTATTTTGTATTTCCTTCCTGTCATGTTCTTTTATGCTCTATATGTGAACAACAAACCTCATTCCATGTTTTTAAATACAGTTGGTGAATGGTATGTAATGTTTAGTAAAATGGCAAAAATAGGTTTATGCTTTACCACTTTTACTTCCTTTATGTAAACGTTTGAAGTAATTTCATCTTACATTTTCCTGAACTGAATAGCAGGATGACATTCCCTCAAAAATGACATATCTTCACTTTTGAAATTCAGAAACTACTTAGCTGAAATGAACACTGGCTGCAAGATTTTTTCTGCTTTGTTTCCCAACTAACTTTCATCTTTCAACTGATCATTGATGTCTACAGTACAAAGATATCTGATGGAGTGCAAAGAATTACATCTGAAATACATACATTTAAATTCAATCAAACCTTGACTGTTTCCATTTGCCAGCTTGGGGCACTTATCCAAAACTAGATTTTATTTTTCACTTTAATTTTTTTAAATTTATTTTGACTGCTAAGTCTGAGATAGAATGCTTTCCATAGTAATGCTGTATTTGTTTATAGACTCTCAGTAAAGGAATGTGAAGTAGGACAAGATATGCAGCTATGGCGATTGTACACAAAATCATCTAACTAAATGTGAACAAAGTATATACTGCACCAAAGGAGACATAAGCCTGTAGGATGCAATGTAGTCCTTAAACATGATCAGGAGTTTTTTCTGCCTTTTCTCTCTTCATTTCTCTCTGTTGTCCCTATCAGTATTTGTCTCATTATCTATCTGTCAGTGTCTGCATCCATGTCCACCTTTGTGTGTCTTTATCTAATTTGCCTTTCTTTGTGTCCATTTTTCTCATTCTTACTTTCTGTGTCTGTCTCACTGTGTCTTCCTCCTCTGGCAGTCTCTGCCTCTGTGTGTGTGTGTGTGTGCATGTGCATGCTTTCGCATGCAGGTACACATGCTCACCAGTTTCTCATTTTTAACAGGAATAAGTACAGACTTTATTACATTCTTAAGCTATGGACCTTTTAGACTGTCTGTCATAGTTTCTATATGCTTACCTCTGTATCTCTCTGTTACTTTTGCCTATGTTTGTCTTCATCTCACTCTGTGTCCCTCTTTCTCATGTATTTCTGTCTCTCATTCTTTCTGTGTTTATCATTCGATTCCCCTCCCCTGTCTCTGTCAATACATATCTCTCTCATTTCCTGTTTCTGCTTGTCTTTTCTTCTTGGACTTATTTCTATCTCTTTCTACTTTCCTCTTTCCTCTTCCTGCCCCTTTTCTGTGTATACTGGTCTACCTGCCTTTTGTTTTAAAAATTGGCATATATATCAACATTCGTGTTTTCAGCTATCTCTTTCTGACCAGCTTTTTTTTTTTTTTTTTTTTTTTTTTTTTTTTTTTTTTTTTTTTTTTTTTGTGGTGCCAGCTTGTCCAGTCTCTGAATGTTTCTTTCCCTGGAACCATTATATCTCTTCTTATGGTCTGTCTCTGTTACTTTAGTCATAATCAAAAAAATTTACACTTTCTTTGGAAGTCGTTATCACTCTAATGTGTCAATTACAGATCATGTATAAAAAGTGAATCAGTTAATCTTCCTTGGAAATTTCTAAAGGAATCAGCTTTAAAGTTTCTGGATGTTTCTTCCCACATCCCCCCCTCACCAGGAAAACTAGAGACGCTGCAATACTTAATTCTAAATATCTGAAGGCCTTCGAATGTTTTCCCTGATAAGTAGAGGATGATATATAATGGGGGAGGGGGTGGGGAATGAGAGAATAATGGGGGAACTTTAGAATATGTAGAAGAAAATGAGAGGGAGGTGGGTATGATAAATGGTGGAATGAGACAGGCATCATTGCCCTATGTACATGTATCATTACTCGAATGGTATGAATCTGCATTGTGTACAACCATAGAAACAAATTATGTACCCCATTTGTGTACAGTGAATCAAAATGCAGTCTGTAAAAAATTAAAAGCTAAATAAAAATAATAATAAAAAAATATCTCAAGGCCTTTAACATGTATTCTAAATACACAGGATAATTTGTCAATTTCTATATGTGTCTTTCTGTAAGATATTTATATGAAATGGGTAAGATGGTTAATGTCAGATCCAGCATTTGTTTTAACTTAAGTGTCAGAAGAACACCATAAGGTATAAAAGATAATAGGATGTAGATAAGGTTGGCCATATTAGTGTTCCTTATATCATCATGATAGTAGGTGCTAAAATGATCAGGCTATTTCAACTTGATTTGCTTTTGTCATTTTTGGAAAAATTTTATATCAAATTGTTACTTTCAGATTTCACACAATAGTGTAAACAGGTTCTTCAAGTCTGTATTCCAAATAGTTATTGTTTGTTTTAAATCTGTTAATGAGAGATATGCTAAACATTTCCACTTTATGTATTTGGCAATTTCAGTGAATTTTTGAAATGTGTATATTTTGAAGATTCTTGATTTCTATATACAACAATTAGAAGATCAGTTTCTGCACCCTGAATTCCTCCCATGATCATTTAAGAATTCAAATGTGCAGGAGATTAAACAATGGGGTTTGAAGGGAAGGTATGGGAAACAGGAAAGGGAAAGACAGTTAAATGAATCTGACATAATCTTCTCATGACAGGTATGAAAACAACACAGTGAATTCCACCATCATGCACATCCATAAGAATGGGATTCTAACTAGAATAAGATCTATTCCATGCTTGTATAATTATATCATAATGGATTCTGCTTTCCTGTATAACTAAAAACAACCAACAAATAAAAAAGACTTCAAATTTCAAATCATTAAATGAATTACATAATTATTTGCTTTTAATCCTTCATCATGCTTATGACTTAGATATTGCTCCCTCAAACATCAAACATATGGATCTGTTCTGAATTTGTCCCAATAATTTCCATCTTTGTAGTTGTTTCTGTCATCTTACATCTCCTTTATACCTCACTGGTTTTTCTTTTCTTTTTCTCTTGCATCATCCTCTGTTTTTTATTACCGGATTGTTGTTTGAATTTCTTCGTTTTCTCTTTTGGTACTGAGGATTGAACTTAGGGACACTCGGCCACTGAGCCACATCCTCAGCCCTTTTTGTATTTTATTTAGAGACAGGGCCTCCTTGAGTTGCTTACCACCTGGCCAAGTTGCTGAGGCTGGATTTGAACTTGCAGTCCTCCTGCCTCAGCCTCCAGAGTTGCTGGGATTACAGGCGTGTGCCACCGCCCCCCGCTGTTGCTTGAATTTCTATTGGCTGGACTGCAATGTTCTTTACTGCCTTATTACCCGTAGTGGTTTGGAAGTCAGCTATGATATCATCAGTACATATTTTTTTTTTCAAAAGATGCTCTACCCCAAGTCAGTGTCCATTTGGACACAATTGAAGACCCCAACATAAGGAAACAGATATTTAAAC
This sequence comes from Sciurus vulgaris, assembly GCF_902686455.1. Lineage (NCBI taxonomy): Eukaryota > Metazoa > Chordata > Mammalia > Rodentia > Sciuridae > Sciurus > Sciurus vulgaris. Next base: position 86,852,105 of record NC_136471.1, on the reverse strand, counting down.
TAAAAATTAAACCAGCTATTTTGCCTTGGAGACTGAAGGGTTGTGGTAGATCAGGGGTCTAAAATTTACTGAATAGCATAAATATTATTAAAGCATGGTTGTATGTATGCATGGTTTTCTTCATTTGATCATCACAAACATGATACCTCGTATCCATTCTTACATCCTCGTTCAAAATGGGAAAACACAATAAGAATCAGAGTGGTTAAGTAACTTTCCAATATGACATAGCTAGTAATTTCTGCATTGAGAATACGAGTCTAAGTCCCTTTGGGTAGATTTCAGGAAACTTACACCAATCCACATTGTCTTCAAAGGTAGATATATAAATGATAGCTATATGTGGCCTTTCGCATAAGAAAGTTATGTACTTGAGACCAGGATAATTTTCTTGAAGAAGTACAACCACAGGAAGGTGAGATTTTATGTTCCAAGCCACAATTTTTATTATTTTTGCATAAAACTGTGACTTCCACGCACCTGCAGAGAACCTGTCCTTCGTGGATTTGTTTCAGTAAAAGGTAAAACTATGATTTGTACCTTTCATGGGTTATGTGCCATCACTCACTCCACCTAACTGGCTACCTGTGAACTCTATATTCTTTAGAAGAGAGACGGTCTCCAGTGATTGATAAATACTCAGTTATGGGGAATATATGAAGAGTGTAACAAAATTCTTGAATACTCAGAAATCTGCGTCCCTCTATATATGTTATGCAGTCTTCCCAAAACAATTCATGTTCAGTCGTTTAACCAAAATCCTTGCTTAACAATCCCGGCTCTCACGTGAGGGTCCTGAGAGCCTTATGTTCTATATCTGCAAAGTAGCACTACTCTGCCACCCGAAAAGACAAATAGAATTAGAGATAATAGAAAATATCATTGAACATGTGGTAAGTACTCAGTACATTGAGAATTGATTATTAATCTTTTTTAAATATGTTCATTAAAACATTGCTTTGTTAAATAATTTTTCTGCATTGAAAACTACAGATGATGGTATGGTTTTTGCTTCAACCATGAAACAATTTTGAGAACTCAAGGGAAGTAAATGCTTTTTGCATACAATATTATTCTTTCTCTTGTTCCTTTTCCATCCCCGATGTGCCAAGATCCCTTCTTTTATCAATTACGTAATGTTTTGAAAACTTTCTTTAGCCATTTTAAAAGCAGATTTACTGGCAATGAATTTGCTGCTTTACTTTGCCTGAGATGTGTTTATTTCCACTTCGTTACTGAACGATATCTCCACCATTGATGGGTTTCTAGGACGAGATTTTTTTTTTCTTTCAGAACTTAAGAAATGTTGTATCACTTCTCTCTGGTTCCCACAGATTCTGATGAAAAATCTACTGTGATGCCAAATGACATTGGTTTTCTAAAAATTTCTTTTGTTATAGAGTCCTAAGTCACTGAGCCTCTGTTAAATATATTTCACAGGATTTATGTGATAGAATAAAAGAGAAACTATTCTGTTCTTCAAATTTATCTAAAACAGTGGAAATAAGTAATAGAAAATATATATGAAGTAATACACTTAGTTGAAAATGTCTGCACATTCAAGTATATGACTGGCTAATATTTTATATATTTTTTGACTATACTAGGGATTGTGCCCTAAGGCACTATGTCACTGAGTTACATTCCCATTCTTTTGAAATATTTTATTTTTTGGTAGGTTCTCACAGAGTTGCAAAGGCTGGCTTTGAATTTGAATTTCTTCTTCCTCAGCCTCCCGAATCCTAGGGTTTATGGTCTATTGTCATTACACCTGGTTATTATTGTTTATCCATAGGGCTCTGAAATGTTTTGCAGCTTCTTTGGACTTCAAAAAATATTGGTGTTGGCATTATAATATGGTAGAATAGGAGTCTATCAATGAAGTCCCTATAGTGTGTTCACTTTCAACATTTATCCAACCTTTCATAGTAACTGAGTATATCAGTAATAAAAAGATTCATTGATATGGTAAGGAGAGTTTGGTGCTACCTGAAGCACTCATTCACCAAACAGGTAAGAGAGTAAGTGATAACTCTATGTTTGCTGAAAACAGTTGGACTTACATGTAGAACTTTGTAGTAGAGCCTCACACCAGGATCACCACACTAAAACACTGTACCATTTCTTACCCTCCTTGACTCCAGATTCTTATCCAAAAAATTAGTCCCCATAGCCTTGATACAATATAATATCATTGGCCCACAGGACTGCTAACTATTTATGATCACCTTAGGCAATGAAAAATCCTCATCTGTAGGCAGTCTTCAGTGATTGCATCATTCAGGGACACGCTATACAGTGTTCCAGAGCCCCAGTGGCTCACAACAAAAGTGAGCCAGTCATCAGTGTTCATAGAATTCCAGCTTGGCAATGTAAGATTTGTTGTCATCCTGGTCTTAGGTTTACCCTTCCACTTTGGTAGAGCATCTGCAGCAATCACAGATTTAGGGATCCTGCCAGGTACTCTACCCAGTATTTCTGGATAGTTTTATTTTGAAGGGGATCCACACACATAAGCAAACTGTGAAGACTGGAATAAATAATTACTATTTAAATACATGTTGATCCAATACTCCATAGAATAATGTGACAATGAGTGATCAAAAAGAGATGAAGGTACATAAAGTGCATGAGAAAGAATTAAAAATAACATTCTGTGAAGTGCCGTGAACTTCAAGAGAATATAGGGTGTCAGCATTTTTTGTCACTGTGGCCAAAAGACCTGACATAAAAAATTAAAGAAGGAAATGTTTATTGGGGGCTTAGGGTTTTAGAGGTTCAGTCAATGGATGTCCAACTCCATAGGTCTTTCCCATGGTAAGGAACAACTTCATGGTTGAACCGCATAGTGGAGGAATGCAGCTCAGGATATGGCAACAGGAAGCAGCATGGATTCTGCTCACCAGGGACAAATATAAACATAAAAGCTATGCTACCAGTGACCTATCTCCTCCATCCACATCACATCTGTCTGCAGTTACCATGCAATTAATCCCTATGAGTGAATTCATCCACTCTTTGTATTACTACTCTCATAATATAATCATGCACATCTGAATGTTCTTGCATTACTTATGTATGAGCTTTTGGGGGAACACCACATACCCAAACCATAATATTCAGCTCCTGGTCCCAAGGGTTCATGCCCATGTCACAAAGCAAAATATTTTCAGTTTTATATTTATTTCCAAGTGTCCCCATAGTCTTAAGAGTTTCAGCATTACTCAAAAGTCCAAGTCCAAAATCTCACTTGAGTTTCAATGCAAACTTTTAACTGGTAGAATAAAAATCACAAACACGTTATATATATGCAATTTATAATGGCAAAGAGTAAATATTTCCATTTCATAAGGGAAAAATAGGCACATAGAAATAAAGGGAGAGACTAAATCAAGACTGAAATCCAGCTGGGCAAAAGTGTTCTGTAGTTCCACATCCAAAATCTGTGGCACCTGGCATTGTGATATTCTCTCCAAAGTGCTTATACATTGTCTGCTCCTATGGCCTTGCTGGTTGCAGTAAACATGGCCTCTATTTTGACTTGTTTCTGCTTGATTTCTGCAGATTTCCACAGAAGACATCCTATATTACTTGTAACTTAATCTCAGGTGTGTCTAATGAAGCATCAATCCTTCTCACATCACCATGCATCAACCTTCCGTAGGCAGCCAACAGGGAATTCAATATTGCTGCACATTTCCTGGCATTCTGTTTTCTTTTTAAATCATGATTGGAAGCTTTCATGAGCCCCCAACTTTAGAATCCTGAATTCCTGAAGAACCAACATCACAAGATTGATGCCAAAGTGTGCTATCATCTTAAATAGTAGCAAAATCTCCTGAGACTCCAACTGCAGCACTGATTGAGTGCCTTGGTGGGTGAACATGATGAAAGAGCTTCTTAGGCCCTCTATGAAAGCAGGGTGCCCCCAAGGTTTCTTCTGAAAGAATTTTTACTTTTAAATCTTGGGCCTGAAAGTGGTGTGCTCTTGCTATTTCCTGAGATGCACTCAAAATGTCTTTTGTATTATCTCTGGGTAAACAATTTAACACTTCTTTAGTGACTGTAATCTCTTTAACAACAATGTATTCTTCAGTCAAACTCACTCACCCTTTTCTGGCAAAACTGCTAGTTTTTCAACCTTTTCTGTTCTGCATTTCAATCCTGAATATCACAGTGAACTTGGCTAAAATCTACCAGAAATAACCATTCCACTGTTTAAATGTTTTGGTGCCTTGATATTTCCTCCATCACATTAATAAGTTTCCATCGCTTTTAAGTTCAGCCTTACAGAAATTCTAAGGACATGGGCAAAATGTAGACAACTTCTTTGCCACAATGCACCATAAACAACTTTTAGTTCAATTGCCATTTGAGTTTACCTTTTTCTATGAAACCTCATGAGCTCAGAGTTTAGCATCCACAGTCCTATCAGCATTCTGGTCTTCTGTGCTACTGCCTGAGTTGTCCATTAAACTCCACTCACAACAATTTAAACAATATTTGCTTGCATCTCTAACTTTTGCAAAATTCCTCTCCCCAAAAATGTTTTCCTCTCCAAAGGTTTCTGAACCACAAGGTCAGGTTAGTCACTGCAATAGCCCCACTTCTTAGTACCAATTTCTGTGCTACCAAGAAATTGAACAGTTCTAACAAAATGAAAAGAGGAGGAAAATTTTATATGGGGTTCAGGGTTTCACAGATTTAGTCCACGGTTCTCTAACTTCATATCTCTGGGTTCAAAGTGATGCAGAACATCACTATCAAGGAAATGGTGGAGTAAAGCAGCTCAGTACAGGACAACATTCTCTTTATCCTAAAAGAGAATGCTTGCTCACCAGGAACAAAATATAAGTCCAAAGGCATACCGAGCAGTGATGTATCACCTCCAGCCACAACCTAACTGCCTATAGTTACAACCCAGTTGATACCTAAAAGTGGATTAATACACTGATTAGGTTACAGTTATTATACTTCAATTGTTTTTCCTTAGAACATTTTTGCATGGTCTCATACACAAACTTTTGGGGACACCACATTTCCAAACCACAAAAGGGATATATTCAATAAAATAAGGAAGTATATTAAGTGAACAGAATGCAACATTTAACATGAATTGAAATTATAAACAACGTATTTTTAAAAATATATTATGAATTTGAGCAGAAATAAAGAGAAAAATATTCAATGTATTGCTTTTTTAGTATCAAGAGGAGAATTGATCAAACTAAAGAAAGAATATGTGAATTCTAGGGTAGGTTATTTATTTATTTATCTTTTTAAAATTATTTGTTCTTTTTAGTTATATATGATATTAGAATGTATTTTGACATATCATACATAAAATGCAGTATAACTTCCCATTATTGTGATTGTTCATGATGTGGAGTTACACTGGTCATATATTCATGAATGAACACAGAAAAGTTATGTCCAATTTGTTTTACTTTCTTTCCCATTTCTATCCACAACCCCTTTACCTCATTTCCCCCTGTCCAATCTGGTGAATTTCCACTTCTCCTTCTCCCCTGCCTCTAGTGAGTTAGCATCTTCATATCAGAGAGAACATTTAACCTTTTTTTTTGTGGGATTGGCTTATTTGACTTAGAATTATAGTCTCCAATTCCATCCATTTACAGGCAAATGCCAGAATCTCATTCTTCTTTATGGTTAAATAATATTCCATTGCATATATACACAACATTTTCTTTATCCATTTATCTGTTAAAGGGCATCTAAGTTGGTTCAACAGCTTAGCTATTGTGAACTGAGGTTCTATAAATATTGATGTGACTGGATCACTACAGTATGCTAATTTTAGGTCCTTTGGGTATATGCCGAGGAGTGGAATAACTGTATCAAATGGTTTTTCCAATCCACGATTTTTGAAAAATTGTCATACTGCTTTCCAGAGTGTTTGCAACAATTTGCAATCCCAGCAGAAATGAATGAGTGTACCTTTTTTCCCACATCCTTGCCAATATTTATTGTTACTTGTATCCTTGAAAATTGCTCTTCTGACTAGAATGAGATAAAAATCTCAGTGTAGTTTTAATTTGCATTTCTCTAATTGCTAGTGATGTTGAACATTTTTATATATTTTTTGTTGGTCATATTTCTTCTTCTGTAAAGTGTAGGACAAGTAATTTAAACATATACAAGTAGAGGAGAAACAGTGAAAATGAATGACAAATTTATAAGATTTTTTTTTATCATGAAAAGAGCAAATTTTCAACTCTTTCAAGGAAAATTAAGGGGTAAAGAAAGATGCAAGTTTAGAAGCAGGCATCACTTTATAGCTTTTTTTGTGGCTCAGAATTGAGACAGCCAGAGAAGAATTATTGAGTTCGATGAGTGACTAAGGAAATGCAATTACTTTCAATATTGGACAGAGATTTGAATAAACCCAGATATTCTGGTTATTTTAACAGAGGGAGAGAAAGATTCCATCAGCACCAAGCCAGGAAATCTCTAATAATAAAGGTGACACAAAGGGAGGATGGAGGACAAAATTGGAATAACTTCAAAGAAGAAAGATGGTAGTGGGCTGTCACTTGGGATGTGTTCTGTGTTCTCAACTCATAAGTTTGGTGCTATATTGTGGAGCCATTTTCTGAAGTTTGTGCCTGAGCTTGCTTCTGTAGAAAACACAAGTTCATATATTTTTCTTTCCCCTGAAAAATTTAACATACTATTTAAGACTACATTTATCTCATGAACCTGGAAGAATATCACCAAAGCAGATCTATTAAAGAATATTTGCACGAGATCTACATGAAATAAAGCTACCAAGATCTGCCCACTGTCCAAGAATGGTAGCAGAGCTGCAAATGCCCTCAAATCATGGCATCCTCTACTGCCCTGGCACACAATGCTTGCCATCATACACATTGAAATCCTCGGGAATAAACACTGCCAACAGAAGTTCCAAGAAAGAAATTTGTTGCTAGGCCTCAGAAAACTGTACCACATCCTTTGCACTCTCAGAGGATGTGATAGATGTAAGATTACCATGGAGCAGAGGAAGGCAGCCCAGCCCAGGTGGTAGCTGTAAATTGAGGGGAACCTCTAGGAGGGTACTGACCAGCGAAATCTCCCCACCGGGTGAGTCTTCCCTGCCGGGTGAGGTTTCCCCACAAGGACGGTAAAACTAGAGACTCAGGCCCAAACAGGCCTTGCCTCAGCCCGCAGCCTAGGTCCCCTTTGGATGACCATTGGTCAACAAGTGGAGGCACCTCTGCCCAGTAGCAGGGATTATACCCCACCTGAAGGCCACCACTCCTAGAGAGGCAGCTTCCTTGTGGAGCACCGCATTATCAACTTCCTCCAAGACTTCAGGCTACTGAAGGCTAAGAGGGGATATATATAGAACTCTTCAGGGACATTGTAAGTCAATAGAGGAAATCTGCAATATCTCAGCAGTACACTGATACCTGAACAATATGAGAAAACAAGGAAAGAAAATGCTGCAAACAAATCTAGATGTTACATCAATAAAACCCAATGACAGCATGGCAGAAGAAATGACAGAAAACGAGTTCAGAATGTACATAATTAAAATGATCAGAGAAGCAAACGATGAGATGAAAGAGCAAATGCAAGCATTGAATGATCGCACCAATCGTCAGTTAAAAGAGCAAATACAGGAAGCAAAAGATCATTTCAATAAAGAGTTAGAGATATTGAAAAAAAAACCAAACAGAAATCCTTGACATGAAGGAAACAATAAACCAAATTAAGAACTCCATAGAAAGCATATCCTGTAGGATAGAATACCTGGAAGACAGAACCTCAGACATTGAAGACAAAATATTTAACCTTGAAAACAAAGTTGAACAAACAGAGAAGATGGTAAGAAATCATGAACAGAATCTACAAGAACTATGGGATAACATGAAAAGGCCAAATTTAAGAATTATTGGGATTGAGGAAGGCCTAGAGAAACAAGCCAAAGGAATGAACAATTTATTCAATGAAATAATATCAGAAAATTTCCCAAATCTGAAGAATGAAATGGAAAATCAAGTTCAAGAGGCTTATAGGACTCCAAATATACAAAATTACAACAGACCCACACCAAGGCACATTATAATGAAAATACCGAACATACAAAATAAAGACAGAATTTTAAAGGCTGTGAGAGAAAAGAACCAAATTACATTCAGGGGGAAACCAATACGGATGTCAGCAGACTTTTCAATCCAGACCCTAAAAGCTAGAAGGGCCTGGAATAACGTTTTTCAAGCCCTGAAAGAAAATGGATGCCAACCAAGAATCTTATACCCAGCAAAACTTACCTTCAAATTTGATGATGAAATAAAATCCTTCCATGATAAAAAAAGCTAAAAGAATTTACAAAAAGAAAGCCAGCATTAGAGAATATTCTCAGCAAAATATTCCATGAGGAAGAGATGAAAAACAAAGAAGCAAATCAGCAAAGGGAGGAATTATCCTAAAGGAATTGTCAAATAAAGGAGGAAACAAGTTGTGTCAAACAAATAAATAAATAAAATTTTAAAAATGAACCAAATGACCGGGAAACCAAATCATATCTCAATAATAACCCTGAATGTTAATGGCCTGAATTCATCAATCAAAAGACATAGACTGGCAGATTGGATTAAAAAGAAAGATCCAACAATATGTTGCCTGCAAGAGACTCACCTCATAGAAAAAGATACCCATAAACTAAAGGTGAAAGGATGGGGAAAAACATACCATGCGCATGGACTCAGCAAAAAAGCTGGAGTATCCATCCTCATTTCCGATAATGTGGACTTCAAGCCAAAGTTAGTCAGAAGGGATAAAGAAGGTCATTTCATACTGCTTAAGGGAAGCATAAATCAGCAAGATATAACAATCATAAACATCTATGCCCCAAACAGTGGCTCATCCATGTATGTCAAACAAATCCTTCTCAATTTCAGAAACCAAATAGACCATCACACAATAATACTAGGTGATTTTAACACGCCTCTCTCACCACTGGACAGATCTTCCAGACAAAAATTGAACAAAGAAACCATAGATCTCAATAACACAATCAATAATTTAGACTTAACGGACATTTATAGAATATACCATCCAACCAAGAGCGAATACACTTTCTTCTCAGCAGGACATGGATCCTTCTCTAAAATAGACCATATATTATGCCACAAAGCTAATGTTAGCAAATACAAGAAGATAGAGCCACTACCATGTATTCTTATCAGATCATAATGGATTGAAGTTAGAAATAAATGAAAGAGTAAAACACAGAAACTATTCCAACATCTGGAGATTAAATATGCTATTATAAAAAAAAAAAAAAAAAGATTACCATGGAGCTACCTGAGCCACCATGACCCTACAAAAGGAGGATGACAGGGGATTATACTAATGAGTTCAAGATCATGAGGACTGATCAAATTTTTAAAGAATCAGTATGCTGATCTACATGGAGACAAAAAGCTATATATCTCTTTACTCAGTAGTCTCTGTATCTTCAATTCAGTTTCATGTTGTTTTCATTACTGTAGCTCTGTAGTATAATGTAACATCTGATAATGTGATGCCTCCTGCTTTGCTATTATTGCTAAGGATTGCTTTGACTATTCTGGGCCCATTATTTTTTCAGAATTGTCAATATCTTCTAATTCATCAGAGTATAATTGTTCAAGGTGGTTTCTGATTATAGTTTATATTTCAATTCTCTCTGTGGGGATATTTCCTTTTTCATAATGAATTTAAGTGACGGCAGCTTTTTTCTCTCTTTTCCATTAGCATGTTAAGGTTTGTCAATTTTATTTATTTTTTCAAAGAACCAAATTTTTGTTCCATCTAATTTTTGTTGTCCCAATTTCATTGATTTCACTGCTGATTTTAATTTTCTTCCTGTCTATGGCTGCTTTGGTGTTGATTTTTTTTTTAAAGAATGTACTCAATGCAGTGAAGTTTCCTCTTAGACCTGCCTTCATAGTGTCCCACAGATTTTTTTTTTATTGTAAACAAATGGGATACAGGTTGTTTCTGTTTGTACATGGAGTAATGGCATACCATTTGTGTAATCATACATTTACAAAGGGTCATGGTGTTTGATTCATTCTGTTATTCTTTCCTTCCCCTCACCCCTCTTTTCCCTCTATACAGTCCTGTATTCCTCCATTCTTGCCTCCCTCCCACCCCCCATTATGTGTCATCATCCGCTTATCAGTGAGATCATTCTTCCTATGGTTTTTTGAGATTGGCTTATCTCAGCATGATATTCTCAAATTTCATCCATTTGCCTACAAATGCCATAATTTTATTATTCTTTATGACTGAGTAATATTCCATTGTATGTATACATATGTATATATATTATATATATATATACCACAGTTTTTTTTATCCATTCATCAGTTGAAGAACATCTAGGTTGGTTCCACAATCTGGCTATTGTGAATTGAGCAGCTATGAACATTGATGTGGCTGTTTCTGTAGTATGCTGATTTTAAGTCCTCTGGGTATAGGCAAAGGAGTGGGATAGCTGGGTCAAGTGGTGGGTCCATTCCAACTTTTCTAAGGAATCTCCACACTGCTTTCCAGAGTGGCTGCACTAATTTGCAACCCACCAGCAATGTATGAGTGTACCTTTTCCCCCACATCCTCGTCAACACCTATTGTTGCTTGTATTCTTGATAATCACCATTCTAATTGGGGTGAGATGGAATCTTATGGTAGTTTTGATTTGCATTTCTCTTATTACTAGAGATGTTGAACATTTTTTCATATATCTGTTGATTGCTTGTACATCTTTTTCTGTTCATTTCCTTAGCCCATTTGTCGATTGGGTTATTCATATTCTTGGTGTAGACTTTCTTGAGTTCTTTATATATTCTGGAAATTAGTTCTCTATCTGAAGTATGAGTAGCAAACAATTTCTCTCACTCTGTAGGTTCTCTTTTCACATTGCCGATAGTTTCCTTTGCTGAGAGAAAGCTTTTTAGTTTGAATCTATCCCAGTTATTGATTCCTGCTTTATTTATTGTGCTATGGGAGTCCTGTTAAGGAAGTCTTATCCTGGACCAACATGTTGAAGATTTGGACCTACTTTTTCTTCTGTAAGATGCAGGGTCTCTGGTCTGATTCCAAGGTCCATGGTCCATTGTTATTTGAGTTTTTTGCAGGGTGAGAGATAGGGGTTTAATTTCATGCTGCTGCATATGGATTTCCAGTTTTCCCACCACCATTTCTTGAAGAGGCTATCTTTTCTCCATTGCATATTTTTGGCACCTTTGTCTAGTATGAGAAAATTGTATTTACTTGGGATTGTGTCCATGTCCTCTATTCTGTACCATTGATCTACCTTTCTATTTTTTTACCAATACCATGCTATTTTTGTTACTATTGCTTTGTAGTAGAGTTGAAGTTCTGGTATTGTGATACCCCCTGTTTCATTCTTACTGCTAATGATAGCTTTAGCTATTCTGGGTTTCTTATTCTTCCAGATGAACTTCATGATTGCTTGCTTTATTTATACAAGGTACATCACTGGGATTTTAATTGGAATTGCATTGACTCTATATAGCACTTTTGGTAGTATGGCCATTTTGACAATATTAATTCTGCCTATCCAAGAACATGCAAGATCTTTCTATCTTCTAAGGTCTTCTTCAATTTCTTTCTTCAACATTTTGTAGTTTTCATTGTAGAGTCTCTTACCTCTTTGGTTAGATTGATTCCCAAGTATTTTATTTTTTTTTTTTTGAGGCTATTGCAAATGGAGTTGTTTTCCTCATTTCCCATTCAGATGTTTCATCACTTGCATATAAAATTGCTTTAGATTTATGCGTGTTGATTTTATAGCCTCCTATTTTGCTGAATTCATTCATGAGGATTTGAAGTTTTCTGGAGGAGTTTTTGGATCCTCTAAATACAGAATCATGTCATCAGCAAATAGTGACAACTTAAGCTCCTCTTTTCCTATTCATATCCATTTAATTTCTTTAGTCTGTCTAATTGCTCTGGCTACAGTTTCGAGGAGAATGTTGAATAGAAGTGGTGAAAGAGACATTCCTGTCTTGTTCCAGTTTTTAAAGGGAATGCTTACAGTTTTTCTCCATAAAAGAATGATGTTCGTCATGGGCTTAGCATAAATACCTTTTACAATGTTCAGGTATGTTCCTACTATCCCTATTTTTTCTGATGATTTGAGCATGAAGGGTATTGTATTTTGTCAAATGATTTTCCTGCATCAATTGAAACAATCATATAATTCTTATCCTTAAGTCTACTGACGTGATGGATTACATTTATTGATTTACGGATGTTAAACCATCCTTGTATTCCAGGGATGAACTCCACTTTATCATGGTGCAGAATTTTCTCAATATGTTTTTGGATATGGTCTGCCAATATTTTGTTAAGGATCTTTGCATCTATATTCATCAGGGATATTTGTCTAAAATTTTCTTTCCTTGATGTATCTTTTCCTGGTTTAGGTATGAGTGTGATATTAGGTTCATGGAATGCGTTTAGTCGGGTTCCCTCATTTGCTATTTCCTGGAATACTTTGAGAAGTATTGGAGTGAGTTCTTCTTTGAAGGTCTTCTAGAACTTGGCTGAGAATGTCTGGTCCTGGCCTTTTCTTGGATGGTAGGTTTCTAATGGCTTCTTGTATTTCATTGCTTGATATTGATCTGTTTAAATTGTGTATGTCCTCCTGGTTCAGCTTGGGAAGAGCATATGTTTCTACAAATTTGTCCATATCTTCATTAGTTTCTATTTTGTTGGAATACAGATTTTCATATTAGCTTCTCATTTTTTATGTATCTCAGTTGTGTCTGTCGTGGTATTTCTTTTGCATCATTTATTTTAGTAATTTGAGTCTTCTCTCTCCTCTTTGTTAGTGTGGATAAGGGTTTGTCTATTTTGTTTACTTTTTTGAAGAACCAACTTTTTGTTTTGTCAATTTTTTGAATTGTTTCTTTTTTTTCAATTTCATTGATTTCAGCTCTGATTTTAATTATTTCCTGTCTTCGACTACTTTTGCTATTATTCTGTTCTTCTTTTTTGAGGACTTTAAGGTGAAATGTTAGGTCATTTAGTTGTTGACTTTTCATTCTTTTTTGGAATGCACTCCATACAATGAATTTTCTTAGTACCGCTTTCATAGTGTCCCAGGCATTTTGATATGTTGTACTCTCATTCTCATTGACCTCTAAGAAATTTTTTATATCCTCCCTGATGTTTTCTGTTATCCATGTTTCATTCAATAGCATATTATTTAGTCTCCAGGTGTTGGAGTAATTTCTGGTTTTTATTTTGTCATTGATTTCTAGTATCATTCAATTATGATCTGATAGAACACAAGGCAGCATCTCTAGTTTTTTTGCATTTCCTAAGGGCTGTTTTGTGGCATAACATATGGTCTATTTTCGAGAAGGTTCCATGTGCCGCTGAGAAGAAAGTGAATATGTTTGTTGATGAATGGAATATTCTATATATGTCTATTAAGTCTAGGTTATTGATTGTGTTAGGGAGTTCTGTGATTTCTTTGGTTGGTTTTTGTTTGGAAGATCTATCTAGTGGTGACAGCAGTGTGTTAAAGTGACCCAGAATTGTTGTATTGTGGTCTATTTGATTCGTGAAATTGAGAAGGATTTGTTTGATGTACAGGGATGCACCATTATTTGGGACATAAATATTTACTATCATTATGTCTTCCTGATTTATGGTTCCGTTAAGCAGTATGAAATGTCCTTCTTTATCCCTTCTGACTAACTTTGGCTTAAAGTCCACTTTATCTGATATAAAGATGGCAACCCCCGCTTATTTACTGAGTCCATGTTCGTGGTAGGTTTTGTTCCCATCCTTTCACCTTTAGTCTGTGGATGTCTTTTTCTATGAGATGAGTCTCTTGCAGGCAGTATATTGTTGGGTCTTTCTTCTTAATTCATCTGCCAGACTGTGTCTTTTGAGTTTAGGCCATTCATGTTCAGGGTTATTATTGAGATATGATTTGTATCGCCAGTCATTTGGCTTATTTTTGGTTTTTAAGTTGACTTGTTTTCTCCTTTGAGTGGTTTTTCTCTAAGGTAGTTCCTCCCTTTGCTGACATACATTGTTTTTCATTTCCTCCTCATGGAATATTTTGTTGAGAACATTGTGTAGCGCAGGCTTTCTATTTGTAAATTCTTTTAACTTTTGTTTATCATGGAAGGATTTTATTTCATCATCAAATCTGAAGGTTAGTTTTGCTGGGTATAGGATTCTTGGTTGGCAACCATGTTCTTTCAGAGCTTGAAATATGTTGTTCCAAGTCCTTCTAGCTTTTAGATAATGGGTTGAGAAGTCTGTTGCTATCCGTATTGGATTCCCACTGTATGTAATCTGATGCTTTTTTCTCACGGCCTTCAAAATCCTATATTTATTTTGAATGTTAGGCATTTTCATTATAATGTGCCTCAGGGTGGATCTGTTGTGATTCTGTGTATTTGGTGTTCTCTAAGCCTCTTGTATTTGATATTCGATTACATTCTTCAGGTTTGGGAAATTTTCTGGTATCATTTCATTGAATAGGTTGTTCATTCATCTGGTTTGTATCTCTGTGCCTTCCTCAATTCCAATAATTCTTAAATTTGATATTTTCATGATGTCCCATAATTCTTGGAGATTCTGTTCATGATTTCTTACCATCTTCTCTGTTTGGGCAACTTTATTTTCAAGACTACATATTTTTTCTTCATTGTTTGACGTTCTGTCTTCCATTTGATCTAGTCTTTTGGTGATGCTTTCCATTGAGTTTTTTATTTGGTTTATTGTTTCTTTCATTTCAAGAATTTCCATTTTTTTTTTTGAGAATCTCTATCTCTTTTTTGAAATGATCTGTTGCTTCCTGCAGTTGCTCTTTCAACTCCTTATTGGTATTATTATTCATTGCCTGCATTTGCTCTCTTATATCATCCTTTGCTTCATGAATCATCTTAATCATGTATAATCTGAAGTCCTTTTCTGACTTTTCTTCTACCATAGTATCATTGAATTCTATTAATATATAATCTAGATTTGTTTGCATCCTTTTCTTCCCTTGTTTTTCATGTTGTTCATGTATCATCCCCTCTAGCAGTGCAGATCTGGCTATTGTAGATTTCCCCCTATAGGCTTATAGTGGCCCTATAGGTTTCCAAAACCTTTTCTTTAAGGGGAGATCGATATTTGCAGTGCCCAAATCAGACACTATGCAATCAGAGACCAAATAGCCCCTATGGGAACAATAACAAAATTGTCATAATAAACAGAATGAGTTCAAATATTATCTTCAGTATAACAAACAGATTTGCAATAAGGTCTGCAGTTTCTAATGGAGGTCACAGAGGATGTAGAGGGATGTAGGATGTAGCTCTTAATGGGATAAGAAAAGAATATACAGAAGTTCTAGAAAATAGAAAGTGTGAGAGTGTAATCAAAAGAAATTGGATGTTAGCATGCAAAAAGTGAGAAAGAGACTCTGAGGGAACAACTAAACAAAAGGAAAATAGAGTCAAAAATTAAAGAAATAAAAACTTAAAATTCTTCAATAAGGAGAAGAAAGTCTATAGTATAAAGTCATATAGTATTGAAACCTCCCAGTCTTCAGTAGCCTGATGCAAGAGAGTTACCTGACAATGGGCTTCGAGTCTCCAGCAGGCATCTCAGGATGGGATTTGCCCCACCTAAAGATCGGAGCTCTGGCTTCAAGGATTATCCAAGATGGCCACTCTGGCTTCCAAATGTGTTAGCAAATGGGGAGCTGCAGCTTGGGGTGTGGACATGGTCGGCTGGAGGTCCTGGATGCAGGGTGCAATTGGTTAGGCAGAGGTCCTGGAGGTCGGGGGTTTTTGGTGTGGTTGCGGTTTCCTGGAGGCCCGGTGCAATCAGTCAGTCTGGGGTCCAGGTGATAGGACACAGTAAGTTGGTCTGGGGGTCCTGGCAGCAGGGATCAGTCAGTTGATGTGAGGGCCTCAGAGGCAGGGTGTGATTGGCTGAGGGATCCTGGAGACGGGGCTCAGTCAGTCCGCCAAGCGTCCTACGGGGCCTGGCTTTTGTCTCAAAATGGCAGCAGCCACGTGTAACCAAACCTGCAGGTACTGTGACAGAGAACTTCCAGGCAACAGCAGGCCACTGACAGTGACTGGTGGTCTGCCGTCAGTCTGCTGGCAGCTGTTGGATGATCGGGAGGTGAACCTCGTGTGGTGGGTGATGGGTAGGTGAAAGGCAGGCTTTGGACAGGAAAGAGACAGGCAAATGGCAGATGATAGGTGTCTGACAGTGAGCAATCTGCACTCAAAAAAGGCATCAATATGCTGGCAGACTGCAGGTGATCACAGTAAGCAAATGGGGTAAACAGTAGGGGATCAATAAGCAGCAAAAACTGCCTCACCAAGAAACAGATATTCTCTGCCTGAATCAGGAGTTATGGAGCAAAAAGGATCGCAGCCTCCCTCTAGTCTGCCATCTTGGATCCCCCCTGTCCCGCAGATTTTGATAAATTGTGCTACAATTCTTATTTATATCTAAGGTTTTTTTTAATTTCATACCAGATATTTTTTCATTCATTGGTCATTAAACAATGTATTATTTTGTCTTCAGGAGTTAGAGTACCTTCCATTTTTTATTTTATCATTGATTTCTGATTTTTTATCATTATAAAGAAAGAATGCAAGCTATTTTCTCTATTTTGTTTTTTATTTGCTAGGAGCTGTTTTGTGGCCTGAGATATCTTCTGTTTTAGAGAAGGGTCCATGAACTGCTGAGAAGAAAGACTATTCAGTCATTTATGAAGTAAATATTCTATGTGTCTGCTAAGACTAAATAATTATTTTCTTTTTTTATTTCTACAACTTCTTAATTTAGATTTTGTATGGAAGATCTATTTAATGGTGAAGGTTATGTATTAAATTCCCCCAGTAGTTTTTGTGTCATGATTCATTTGATTCTTGTAATTGAGATGGGTTTGTTTGAAGTATGCATTTGCTCCACTGTTTGGGACATTAATATTTACAATTGTCATTTTTTATTTTGTATAATTCCTTTAAACAGTATGAAACGACCTTCTTGGTCCCCTCTGATAAATTTTGGCTTGATGTTTACTTTACCTGATATGATAACATAGTCCTCTGTTTTTTATTTTTACAAGATTCATGTGAATTTTATGTTTTTTTCCCATTCTTTCAACTTCAATCTGGATATCTTTGTCTTTGAGATGAATCACTTGATGACAGCACATTGTTGGGTCTTGTTTTTTAATCCAATCTTCCAGACTGTCTTTTGATTGATGAGTTTCAGCTACTTATGTTCAATGTTAATATTGAGATATGATTTTTATTCCCTGTAATTTTGATTTACTTCTCATTTTTATTTTAATTAATTTCTCCTTTTATTGACTACTTTCTAGTGTAGTTGCTAGTTTCCACTTTATTTTTCATTTCTTCATTAAATATTTTATTGAGTATGTGTTTCAGAGAAGATTTCTAGTTGTAAATTCTTTTAACTTTGTTTATCCTGGAGAGTGTGGATTTCATCATCAATTCTGAAGCTTAATTTTTCTGGGTATCATCTTCTTGACTGGCATCCATTTTGTTTCAAGGCATGGTATAAATTATTCCAAGAGCACACAGTGTCAATGCTCTGGTCTGAGAAATCAGCCATGATCTGGATTGGTTTCACTCTAAATACTACTTGTCACTTTTCTATAGTAACCTTTAAAATTTTATCCTTATTCTGTATGTTAGGCAATTTCATAATTCGCTTTGGTCTAGGGCTGTTATAGTTTTGTATATTTGAGTCTTCTAAGCCACCTGTAATTGGTTTTTTATTTCATTTTTAAGATTTCAAAAAATTCCTGATATTATTTCATTTTATTCCTTTGGTTCATATCTATGAAACTTCAACTATCCTCATAAATCTTAAATTTGATCTTTTCATATTATTACATATTTCTTGGAAGTTCTGTTTATGGTCTTTTCAGATGTTTTCTCCATAGTCAATGTTATTTTCATGATGATATATTTTGACTTCATTGTCTGATACTCTATCTTCCATGTGATCTAGTCTGTTGGTGATACTTTGCATTGAATTTTTAATGTGGTTTACTTGTTCCTTAATTTTGAGGATTTCTTACTGTTTCACTGCAGGATCTATATTTCCTTATTGAAATGATCTTTAACTTCTTGTATTTTCTCTCTGATTTCATTTTTTATGTCATCTTTTACCTTGTAGATCAGTTTAACCATGAACTTAATGAATTACATATCTGACATTTCCCCTCTGTGATTTCAATGGAGTCTATTTTTGAGGTATTCTGTGTTATTTGAGATCCTTTGTTCCCTTGATTTTTTATATTGCTTGTGTGTCTACCTATCTATCTGGGGGGATCTGATGCTGTAGAGTTTCTGTCTTACAAGTTTGCAGTGTCCTTCTGTGTTACTAGCAACTCACAGAATGGTGGGGATCCCTAATGATAACAACAATATATAGCAGTAAACTAGGTCCTTATGTACTATTTTGATATGTAGTGTAAATTGATTAAATATACAGAGATAGTAGGATCAACAATTTTTATCAATATAAAAAGTAATATCATGCATTACATCTGGCTTAAAATCAAGTTATAGGTGTTATATATGATTGCTGCTCTATTAATCATTGCTGTGACATTGATGGTAAGGGTAGATGTTATATAACTCAAATTAGTATTAATAAGTGATGATAGTAAAGCTGTTTATGAGGAATAAAGAAGGGGTAAGAAGATAAAAAAGTGCAATTTCAAAAGGTAAATAGGGCGGATGCAGTAGTAACATAGGATAAGATGTTAATGTAAAAGGGGAAGAAAAAATAGAATAATATAAAGAAGAGGAGAGATAATTGAATTGGGGTGTCAGAAATAGAAAAAAGAGAGAGGGAGACAAGGGATAGAGTAGTGGCAAAGATGATACAAAACAAAATCAAAATATGCTAATCCAAAACCCTAACCATCAAAATACAAAGCATGGGAAAAGAACACTTTCAAAAAAATAAAAAGGAAAGAAAAGAAAGAGAAGAAAAAATAGGCCATAAAGGAGAAGAGATAACAAATATGAGTATGTGTAATAGTCCTTGAATCAATAAGTATACATTCAAATAAAACAAAAATCCAATATAGAGACCAAAAACAAAAAGTAAAACAGAATTACAGCAATAAGCAAACAGCAAAAATATATTGGCGAAATGTTAAGAAATTAAGGAGTTGTATACACTATGATGGACAAAATAGTCAGTAATCATATGTGTTCACTGTTTTTGCCCAACAAATTTTCTTTTTGTTTCTTCTTGAGGTATGAAGTAAGTGTAGGAGTATGGGCCATGGGTTGTTGTATCCATTTTTAAATGTGTTGCTTACTGAACTGAACATTTGGGCTTTAAGATTTCCCAGTTTTCCTTCTTAGGGGATTAATTTGGGTGGGTCAGGCTGCAGACCTGTTAGCAAAGTGATAGCTGGGGAAGCTGGGTTGCAGGCTGTGAAGCAGGTGGCCGCACCCAGAGGGTCCATTTCTGGGGGTCCCAGCTAGCCTGGGCCGGGTGAATGAGGGCTGGGCACTGGATCCTATGGGCCAGTGGCATAGCTATGTGAACAGCCAGGCAGGCCTGGTGGCAAAGCAACAACCTGGTATGAGGGCTATGCACCAGTGACTAAGCTATAGTCCTGGTAGGCAGAGCAGTGGTTTGAGATGGGGGCCAGGTTTTTGGGAGACTGGGGATTGGGGGACTAAAGGACTCTGAATGGTGCCAGAATGGTCCCAAACTGGCAAGTCCAAGAGACTTGTAAACAGGTGGATGACAGACTGGGGAGGGAGCTGGGGACTAGGTTGGCATCAGGTACCTGGTAGTTGTGCTTGGCTATATATATTTTTTTGTATTGGGGTTGAACTCAGGGGCACTCAACCACTGAATCACATCCCCAGCTCTATTTTGTATATTTAGAAACAGGATCTTACTGAGTTGCTTAGCACCTCACTTTTGTTAAGGCTGACTTTGAACTCACAATTCTTCTGACTCAGCATCCTGAGCTGCTGGGATTACAGTCATGCATCACCATGTTTGTCTTGGCTATAATTTTTGTGCACTTTCTCCCTCACTTGTTTTCATTTTTAGTCTCAATTTCTCTTTAATGAAATGGTTTATTGAGTATGATTCATAGTGTAGGCTTTCTAGTTGTGAATTCTTATAACTTATTTTTCATGAAATGTTTTTGGTATATCTTCAATTCTGAAGTTTAATTTTTCCTGATATAGTATGTTTTAGATATATACTGCACAATTCAATTTATTCAACATTATTAAAATGACAAAATGGAAACCACATTAGTGGACAGCAGTCTCTAATAATGCAGTTAGTGTGGAGTGGGAGTGGCTACAGAAGGGTAGAAGATGAAGTATTTTGCATTGAGAAAAATGGTCACATTTACATGTAATCCAGTTCAGATCTCTGCTGATTTTTCAATCCAGACCCTAAAAACTAAGAGATCCTGGAATTTGAACTTTCAACTAATATAGTATTCTTGATTGGCATCCATTTTCTTTCACTGCTTATTACAAATAATTCCAGGACCACCTAGTTTTTAGGATCTGAGTTGAAAAATCAGCTGATATCCAGATTAGCTTACCTCTAAATGTGAACAGGCCTTTTCCTTTAGCAGCTTTCAGAATTTTATTCTTATTCTGTATGTTACTCTGTATGTATCCATATTCTGTATGTAATAATGTACCTTGGTGTGGGTCTCTTGTAGACTTGTATACTTGGAATCCTGTAAGTCTCCTATATCTGATTTTCATTCTTAATGTTTGGGAAATTTTCTGATATTATTTCATTTACAATAATGTGCATTCTTTGGTCTGTATTTGAGAGCATTCTTCTATCTGAATGAACCTTACATTTGGCCTTTTCATATTATCCCATATTTCTTGTAAGTTTTGTTCATGGTTGCTTAACATATTTTTCCATGATCAACTTTATTTTCAAGATTATATACTTTATCTTCATTGCATGAAACTTTATCTTCTAAATTATCTAGTCTATTGGTGATGCTTTCAATTAAATTTTTAATTTGGTTTATTGATTCCTTCATTTTGAGAATTTCTAACTGATTTTTCTTCAGACTCTCTATCTCTTTATGGAAGCGATCTTTCACTTTTGTATTTTCTCTCTGATTTTACTCTTTACATCATCTTTTGCCTCATTGATCTATTTAACTGTGAACTTTCTAAATTTCTTCCCTGGACTTTCCTCCACTGTGATTTCAAAAGATTCTGTTGTTGAGGCATTCTGGGATTATTTGGGATGATTTATTCCTTTGCTTTTTCATATTGTTTTTGTGTCTTTACATTTATCTGAACAGATCTGAAGCAGCAGAGTTTCCACTCTATGAACTTATAGTGTCCCTGTTGATTTTCACTACCTCACAAATTAAGGGGAGCCAAATAATAACAACATGTAAATAATATATAGCAATAAACTAAACACTAATTCCTATTATTATATCTGCCATATTAATTGGTGCAATAAACAGAATTGGGAGGATCAGTAATTTCCATTAGTAAAAACAGTAAATAAGCATGAATTCTTTCTGGCAAAAAATTAAACAGTAGGTGTTTTCTTTGACTCCCATAGTTTTAATCATTACTGCAACATTAGTGGTGAGGTTCAGTGTTATGCATCAAAATTCGTGCTAACAGATGTTAAGAATAGACTTAATTGAGAGGAAAAATGAAGAGGTAGGAGGATAGAAAGAGAAGGGGAGCAGGATAGTGAAGAAGGCAATGCAAAACAAAATTGAAATATACTAATCAAAAACCCTGTCCCTCAACAGACAGAGCAAGGAGAAATGTCTACCTTCAAAAACTGCAAAAAGTGAGATAATAGAAACCAATATATATGTGTATAAGTATCCATGAATCATTCAGCAAAATAGAAACAAAAAAATAAAACTAAAACAATAAATAAATATTGATTCAATATTAAGGAGTTGTTTCCATTTTGGTTGTCAAAAATGTCAATGAGAATGTACGTTTGCTGTCTGTGCCCATCTATCAACTCTTTCTTTCCATTTTTACTTGCAGTATGTACTAATCTCAAAAGTAGGGACTGAGGGTTGCCAGGCACTTTCCTTTTATTGTCTTGCTCACCAAGATGCAAGTTGGTGTTCAAAAACCTGTGCTTCTATTCAAAGTGCTAAGGTAAAATTTGAGATGGGAAATACTGTCAGCTCTGCTCCAGGGAAAAGACACAGTTGGTTTCTGTGAGATGAGTATCTGTAGGTGGAGCTCTTGGTGACTGGGCTTACATCTAGTGAGGCCCCAGGTGCTTTAGTGAACAGCTAGTTTTCTGAAGATATTAAATCCATGCACCTTTATAGTCTGTCAGATGCCTAACTATGGTGTGACACTATACCCAGGAGTCTTCCCAGAGATCCACTCATAAGATGAGAAAGCCAGTCCCACACAGCTTCCATTGCTTGTGGGTTCCACTCTTTATGGCCTCCCAGGGCCCATCCCCAGATGTAATCACACCACCAGTTCAGGTTCCCAACCTGCTGCAGCTAATTATGCATTCTTCTCAGTCTCCTGGGGTCAATCTTCAAGCAGGGACATACCTGCCAGTTCAGATTTCCAACCAGTATCTTTCCAGCCTCCTGGGGTCCTTACTGAAGCACAGATACGCCTGCCCATTTGGATTCATCATCCACCATAGGTAGTCCTGTGAACTGCAGGGCTCATAAAGGGTAGGAATCAGGTTTATCCCCAGACTCCCTGATTTGTATTATTCAGAGCTAAAGTGTCTGTGCCTAATTTTCTCCAGATTTTCCTAGGTTCAGACTGGTTCACATGATTGGTGTCTACTCTACTTAGCATAGAAGGCAGCCCCATTTTCCCATATGTGAGATCTCTCTTCCTGTAACTGCTGGCTGCTGCAGTATGTTCAGTGTAAGATGGCCCATCAAAGACTGTTGTTAAATATGGGGTATCAAACTTGTACCAATTTACTGTGTCTAACAGTCTGGATCAGTCTAGGGCAGCTGCACCTCTAATCTCAGGATTTTCCACACTAAATCTGTTTATTTTATTCCTCAACTTTTTCATCCTTGTTTTAATTCCACTGTCCCCACAAGCAGCTGATTTTTATTATTTTCTTATTTATGTTCCCAAATTTTATAAGTCTCTAAGGATCCCTGGTTGTCCAGTATTGAGTTTTACTAAAATTCCTTTCACTCATCTTGGAGAAAAACAGTATTCCCACTGCTGGAATTGTGGGTCACCAATCTCAAGAACCACTGCTTCACTTTAGTCTGCAATTCTCTCTCTCTCTCTCTCTCTCTCTCTCTCTCTCTCTCTCTCTCTCTCTCTCTCTTTCTCTCTCCCCCTGCCACAGAATCCAGCTAGAATACTGCACACTTTTACAAAACTTTTGACCATTTGAGTTCTTCTTTTGAGAAATGTCTGGTTAGATTATTTGTCCATATATCATCCAGATTACTGTGTTTGTGTTTGTGTGTGCAGTTGAGTTCTTTGTATATTTTAGAACTAATATTCTGTTGAAAGTGTAGATGACAAATATTATCTTCCATTGTTCAGGTTATCTCTTCACACACTTGTTTCATGTGCTATACAGAAGCTTTACAATTTAAGGCCTTCCCACTTATCAATTCACTTTAGAATTATTCTTAAAAATATTTTTAGATGTTGATAGGTTTTTATTTTATTCATTTATTTATATGTGGTGCCAGGAATCAAAACCAGTGCCCCACACATGCTAGTGAAGCACTCCACCACTGAGCCACAACTCCAGTCCCATTTTAAAAATCTGTTCAAGATTCTTACTAAGAAATTCAATGCCTGCACCAGGAATTTGCAGTGTTGACCCTATGATTTCTGACAATTTTTCTCATCTAATTACTAGGCTTTTGATCCATGTTCTGTTATTTTTCTTGCAGGGTAAATGATGTGTATTTAATCTCATTCCTTTACATATGGCTATCCAGTTTTCCAAATATCATGTGTTTAAAAAAAGCTGTCTTTCTTTCAACGTGTTTTTGGCACATTTGTCAAGGACCAGCTGACTGTATCAAAGTGAATTTGTCTGTCTTTGTTGCATTCTATTCCACTGGTTTTCAATTCTGCTTTTATGCCAATACCTTGCTGTTTTTACTATTTTATCCATGTAGGATAATTTGAGATCCAGTATTGTGATGCCTATAGCATTGTTCTTATTACTTGGAATTGCTTCTACTGTTCTGGGCCTTTTAGTCAATCATATAAAATTTTAGGTTTGTTTGTTCTAGTTCTGTGAAGAATATCATTGGTATTTTGATGGATATTTTTGCGAATTTGTAGCTTAATTTGTGTAATATTACTGTTTTAAGAATTGCTTTATTAAATGTTCTATAATTTCCATCATAGTGGTCGTTTCCCTTCCTTAGTTACATATATTTTTGCATAATATACTCTTGAGACTGTGATGGATGAAATTATTTTCCTGATTCCTGTTTCAACAGATTCATTGTTTATGTATAGAAAAGAAATTGATTTGTGGAGATTGAATTTTTTAACCTCCTACTTTACTGAATTCATTTATCATCTCTAGAAGCCTTCTATTGCAATTGTTTGGACCTTCGAGAAATAAGATCACATCATCTGCAAAAAGAAAAAAAATGACTTCTTCTTCACCAGTTGGTATGGTTTTAATTTTCTTCCCTTACCTATGTTTATCTGGCAACATTTTTAAGAACTATATTGAATACAAGTGGTGAGATTGTATATCCTTGCTTATTACTCATTTTAGAGGAAATGCTTTCTGTTTCCCTGTCCAATATAATGTTGATTTTTGGGTTTTCATATATGGCATTGAAGATCTGTAGGTGTGTTACTTATAACTAGTTTTTTCAATGGTTTTAACATGACTAGGTGCTAAGCATTTTATGCATCTATTTAAATGGTCACATAATTTATATTTTTATTCATATAATGAATTGCATATATACATTGGCATATGTTGAACCAACTTTCAGCCCTGGATGAAAACAAATCCTCTTGACATAAAGACTCAGATATTTGCAAAAACAGTAATAGTGGGTTATGTCAAAACATCTCTATTCTCATTAGGTAGCTCATTCAGACACAAAATCAATATACAACTAAAAATAGTAATAAAAAAATGACTGAATTCACTTTCTTCTCAGGGGTCCTATAATCTACTCTAAATAGACCTTATTTAGATCACATATTAAATCATAACAGACTTTGACAATGATACAATACCTTGCATCTTATCTCATCAAAATAGAAAGAAATTAAAATTCAGCAGAAAGATATACTATAGAAACTGCATATCATGTTTATTGTTCAATAAATAATACATATGAATGTTGAATGGATCATAAAAATATAAAGTAAAAAAATGTTAAATTCATTAACTCAAATGAGAATAAGGTACCAAAATTCCTGGGACACTATAAAGGCATTTCTTTGAAGAAAGTTATAACATTGAGAGCCCACATAATGAAGAAAACAGATAAATCCCAAATAAATGATTATTTTCTTTATCTTAAGTCCTAAAAGAGTAGATAAAAACTGACTGCAAAAGAAGGCAATAATCAAGAGCAGATTTGAAATGAATGAAATAAGGAATATAGATATAAAGATTCAATGTGCATTGTATATATATGCCACATTTTCTGAGGACATATAAGGGGGGGTAGGAGAGGTTAGAGTTAGGGTTAGGGTTAGGTTTAGGGTTAGGGATAAGGTGGGTGGTAAGAATGGAGAAAGGAAGGACTGTATAGAGGGAAAAGAGGGGTGGGAGGGGTGAGGGGGAAGGGAAAAAATAACAGAATGAATCAAACAATATTGCCCTATGTAAATTTATGATTTTCAATTAAAATAAAAAAAGTTAAAAAAAAAAAAGATCCAATGTACAAAGACTTGGCTCTTTGAAAACAGAAACAAGATTGGTAAACACTAATGAAAAAGAGAGAAAAGATTTAAATTGCTGTGCTCCAGCCCTAGCAGGGATTGGGGGTCCTTGGTGGATGGGAGATGTCGGCACAGTGGAGAAACAGCACACAGAGACACCAAGTGTTCTGAGGCTGAATCTGTCTTTATATTTTCTGCCAGTCTTTTTATAGATATTTTTCTTTATTAATGATTATATCATTTTTGGTTACTTAAAAACAAGAAAAACCTTCAAAAGTACAATCTATGCTTCTTCTCAAAGTACACATTCTCTCTGTATGACAGCCCAGACCAAAACAACCTTATCTCCCAGCTAGATTAAAACAACCTTGTCTCCCAGCTAAACTGAAACAAACTTGTCTCCCAGCTGAACTGGGGGCACCATGATCTGCCAGCCTTTAACCTTCAGAACAAACATGTTACTAGATTTTCTGAGAAACCACCCCCACCATGAACTCCAGTGTTTAACAGTGAAGAGTTTTTACTATTATTAAAAGGCAAAGAAATAAACTTATAATTAATATTTAGTCTATTTTAATTCTTATAATGACAGACAATGATCTTATTCTGATTCTCAAAGAATTAGACTAAACATAGGAAAGCACAAATTATATTTATGACTAATCTAAATGTTTTTATTATGCAAAGTATCTCTAGAATCAACTATTGAAACTAAGAAAGCAGCAAAGGCTAAACACTGCATCCAAGCTCAGAGGAATGCCTCTTTATCCATCTGTTATTATACCAAAGCAATCACAGTCTCCTTTTAACTCAAGCACAGCTACAATTGTTTATTTTCATATATTTTATCTATGTACTTCTGCCAAATTTTTATTGTGCAGTATTTTATGTCCCAATACAGTAAAACCATCCCAATGTTTTTCCAATAAGTTTCTAATGATATATTGATTATTAATATTAAAAAGCAACTACACATGGAGACATGCCACGTCTATGGCCCCCAAGAGGGAGGACGATCAACAGAATCGTGTCAAGTGTTGAGTCCTTTATTCCAACAAAACGTGTCAAGTGTCAGATCCTCTACTCCAACAGGACCCTGTCATGTCAGAGTGGCAGGAAATAGACGCCACATTACATCAACAAAATAAGAGGTGAGAAAAGAGATATACCCTCAGATATTTCTGAAATTCATAGCACAGGTAAGCGATTAATTTGAAAACTTATATTTGAATTGATTGAAAAATCTAAAAGATGCTAACAATTTTCTAGACATATATAACTTATCTAAATACAAACAAAAGGATATGAAAAACCTAATCAGACCAATAATAAAATATAAATTTGAATCAGTAATATATGTTTTCAAACAAAGAAAAGCCCAGGAGAAGATGAATTTTCAACTGCTTCTGCCAGACCATTAAAAGGGAGATAACTCAAATCCTCCTCAAATTATTTCATGATATAGGAGAAAAAGATGGCAGTTCTGAGGAATCCCTAGTGTTTTACCAGCTACCTGTGAGTTAATTAAATTAGCAGTTCTGCAGTGGCAAACTAAGGAGGGGAAATGGGATGTAAAATCATGGGGGCAACACAAAAAGCTAGTATTCAGGAGAAAAAATAAACTATTTTTCAGAAAGAAAGAAAATTAGTACTGGTTAACAGTGGGAGAGGGGAAATATTGGTAATAAAAGTCAAAATATGTTCTCCCACCAACCCTAACAAAAACATTTTGATGAGCATGTCTACAACCTAAACAAATGATAAATTAACAAAATCAGAAAATCAGAAAAGCTGAAATGTGCTTAGGCTTTATTTCTTACTTAGGCTGTATTTCTCACTGTATCATTGGTGTTGACAGTCAATCTGAGCATAGAAGAAAGACGATAGCTGACTTTGACACAACCAAGTGGATAGGAGCAAGGGGAAGTTCCATCTGAAATCAACAAAATGATTTTTGTTTGGCTGAGAGATCCAACAGATAGTGAGTCAAGTGGGTCTGAGGGGGTTTGACTAGAATATTCTACTTTACTCCAAAGCATTGAACACAGACAGGCACTCTAAGAATGAGACTTGCAATTGGTGTAAGATAAGTCTACAGATAAAGGAAGCAAAAGAGCTGGCCAATTTTCCTAACAGGATCATATTCTCAAAACTAGGACAAACAAATATTCATTCTGAGAGATAAAAGCTGTTTATTCATTCCTATGTTCCACTCCAGCAGAGGTGGCCAGTTAAGGAGGGAATTGAATTCTGAAAACAGACTTACCTAGCAAGTTTGATTGGCTTTGGTAAATGCTAAAATCAGAAGAGATTTATTTCTTTATGGTTTATATGTGAAGTGTTCCACAAGTTTATTTGTGAGACAAAACAAAAATGTTCAGAGTAAAATAATTGGATTATGAAAGCTATAAATTAAGTAGAGAATTCATCCACTGATATGGATTAACTGGGTGGAAACCATATGCATGTAGTGTGTGCCTGGAAGATGTAGGTCAAGAGGCTTGCATTTGGATATTATATTTTGTCCCTTGTGAGTGGAGCTATATATATGCTTCCTGATTGCCATGATCTGATATTCTGCTTCATCTCTGGCACAGAGCTATGGATATGACTAACTATGGACTAAAACTCTGAAACCAGGAGCCAAAATATGCTTTTTACTCATCTAAGATTTACTTGTTAGGCCTTTGATCACAGTGATGCAGAGTTGACTAAAACAATTTCTAATGATAGTCCCAAAATTGATGGTTTCTAAACTTTTAAACATCAAAACCACAATGGTTGGAGAGAGTAAGAATATAAGTTCAGTTGATTAAACAAAGGGAAATTAAAAGAAAGTAGGGGATAGGAAAAGGAAATAGAGTTTAATGAATTAGATGTAACTTTCCAATATACATATATCAATAGACCACAGTGAACCTTACCATTATGTATATCCATAAGACTGGGGTCCTAATTAGAATAAGATATATTCCATGTTGTATAATTACATCAAAGTGGATTTTACAATCAAGCATAACTGAAAAGAACAAATAAAAATAGACAAAGAACATGCTTTTACAAAATTTCACTAACAATTAATGTGTACCTCCTAATGGTAATTAATACATTTATTGATTGACATTAAATAACACCCAGTATCCTTACATACAACTATTTCAATTCAACCTCCTCTGTTGCATCAAATTAATTCATTCTGTATTTTCCTGTCTTCCTTCCCTCCCCCTTACATTCTTCCATCTTTTCTTTATTTTTTCCTTCTTTATTTCTTTTCTTTTTAACCCCATAATTCAATTTAATATACTATTGTGAATATTTAACCAGCTAAGCCTATACTACATTATCCCTCACCACATTCCCCCTGGACCAATAGAGTTGTAGAGATAATTAGTAGTTGCATGAACAGTATACACTGAGAACTTATTTTTTAAAAAAATATATTAATGCATTCTGTGAATCACATTTAAATTACCATCATCACTAGCAGCAATCTTTTCTGTCAAAGAGGCATTGGAAGTTGAAATTAACATGTGTATTATCCTGAGTCTGTGTTGTTGCTTGGATATGTTGATGGTAAAGTATGAATTATATCCAAAAACTACTTTCCATAGAAACCCTGATATCAAAGAGGAAGAGGAATCAATTTCAACAGATTGCAAGGCTATGAATGCCAAAAACAAGAGGAGATGTGCAAATTAATCTCCCCCCAAAATATACAACTCCTCAACAAAGGATACCAGAAATATTTAAAGATATGGAATTCCAGAGATAGAATACAAAAAAGGCAAATGTTAAAATGATTAACAGGGTAAAAGAAGAGCTAAGGCATGAACTAAGAGAGAAAATGCAGGAGGTAAAAGACCACTTCAATAAAGAGGTACAGATTCTGAAAAGAAACAAATTAGACCTAATGGAAATGAAAGACACAATAAATCAGATAAAAGTTCACTTGAAAGAGTTTCCAAAAGATTACATTACCAGGAAAACAGAATTTTGAGACACTTAAGAAATCTCAGAAAGCACTGAAGAAGAAAAACAAAATACTTGGATGGGAATATAGAATAACTCTGGGACAACATTAAGAGATCAAAATTCAGAGTCATTCTAACTGAAAAGAGCATGAAGACACAAGTTAATGGCATTAAGAAATTTGGCAGCAAAACAGTAGCAGAAAATTTTCCAGATCTTAAGCATAAGATGGACATCCAAATACATGAGGCATATAGGACCCAAACAGACAAGATTAACAAAAAGTCTGAAACCAAACCTCCAAGTTTTTGAATGGATAAAGTTCTCTAGAACAGCAGATGAGGAAATGAAAACTATTACCAAATTAAATGAAGTAAATCAAATGGGCAGGAAATATTAAACTGTTCTCCATAGTAACTCATAATGTAAATGGATACAAATCTCCAATTAAAAGACAAACAGGCATAGGGGTATATAAAAGAAGGTCCATCTTTATGTGTGTGCAAGAGACTCATTTTATAGACAAAGACATCCACAGTCTGAGTTTAAAAGTATGGAAAATGATATTCCATATAAGTGGAGACCAAAGCCAAACAATATTAGCTATTCTCATATCTGAGAAAGCAGATTATGTACAAAAATTAATCGTAAGTTCTTTATTTCCCCATAATTCTAAACAGACTTGCTATAACCCCCAACTTTTCCTCCAGCTATTACACCATTTACATCTTCCCATTTGTGAAGAATATTTCTCAATGATTCTTAAGTACTTACTTTCTGCTAATGGTTTTTACCCATTCTCACTTAAATTCATACCACTTTTGCTTTATTCCCATTAATCTACTGAAACTACCTTCATTGATGTCATGAATGGTCTACATGGAGCTAAATTCAAAGGCCACTTCCTCATTCCCCATTTTACCTAGCTCAGCTGCACATGAGACAATTGATCAGCACCTCCTCCTCAAAACCTTTTCTACATTTGACTTCTGGAAACCTATCTTCTCTTAATGTTCCTCGGGCTCACCAAATGTTCCTTCCATATTTTTCTTGTTTTCTTCTTGAACTCTAAATGTAGTGAGTCCCAACCTCCATCTTTGTACTATCTTACTTTTATCCTCTCACTCCCTTAGAGAGCTCATTCAGTATAGTGACTTTGAACACCATTTGGAATAGTGAATTTGCATTTGGACAAATTTATGACTGGTGCATTGTTCTACAACTCCCTTTATTAGTAAAACAACAATGTCTTATAAGTAGGAAGAAAAGAAGGAATGAAATAAGGAAGGAAGGAAATATTGACTCTATTTTTGCCCTATCTGGTAGGTATTTCAGGACATTGCACCAGGAAACAGAGAGTGGGGGGCGGCGGGGAGAGAGAAAGAGAGAGAGAGAGAGAGAGAGAGAGAGACACTCCCCTCACTACAGACAAAATATTTTCCCAATGTCACACTCTAGGGACTCACGTATTCGTGTCACACCCTACCTGCTTACAGTTACCACAGGTAACCCTGATGAGAGGATTAATGTTCTCATTAGGTTAAGGTTCTCATATCTCAATTATTTCACCTCTAAAAATTCTTAAATCATCTCACACATGAACTTTGGGGAATACCTAGTTTCTCACCACAACAAAGCCCCATACAATTTGATGTATTCTACCTTTGCCATCTACTAGTAAGTTTTCTTCATTGTTCTCTTTGGCTAGGTGTCTGTTATTATTTGGATAAGATTTGAGTGTAACTTCCAAAAGTACATGTACTATCTTAAAGATAAATGGAGATTCAGTAATATAAAAGAAGATAATAGATGGAACTGGAGAACACCATGCTCATTGAAAGAAACCAAACTTAGAGTCAAAGTTCAAATGTTTATTCAGGTGGAAGTCAGAGAGAAAGAAGGAATAAAAAGGAGACATCTCACAAAAATAGAAAGGAGGCCATTAGATTATAGGGAGGGAATCAATATGGGGAGAAGGGAAGACTGTGGGAAATGAGATCAACCAAATTATGCTATGTGCATTTATAAATATATCACAACAAAGCCCAACTTTATGTATAATTATAAAGTACCAATAAAAAAAATTAAAAATTTGAAGGAAGATCAGTAGAATAGAACAAAGGTATCGGGGGAGTAAAGAAGGAAGGTAACGAGGAAGTACTGGGGAATGAAATGGAACAAATTTTGATATGTGAATGAACCCACTATTATGTTTAGTTATAATACTCTAATAAAATATCAAAAACTATATGAGATAATGCAGATGTTAATTAACTAGATTTAATCTCTTCATAATGTATATATAGTTCAAGACATTATGTTGTACCTGATAAACATACAATTTAATCTGAAATTTTAACAGTAAATTTACTTATCCTTCACATACCTCTCTCTCACAACCCTCAGAATTTCAATGGAACGAGAGGCTTATGTTTAAGGGTTGCCCTCAAATTTCACCAAATATACACAGAACAAGACTGGGTTTAAAGTGTATTCATGTGTGGTGCCAATTTGATTTCTTAGATCCAGTTTTATTCTGAATGTTATTCTGAAAGTTCTTTTCTGTTTTTGTCCAGTGTTGGGGATGGAGATCAGGTCTCACACATGCCAGGCAAGTACTCTACCACTGAGTCACTTCCCTAACCAAACAACTGAAAACTTTCTCCATAATATAGAATTAAATTCATTGCCAAAGTTCCATAAAGTTCGTAAACAATGTCTCATTTGTGGTAGTCATAATAATTTCACATTGCATGAATTAAAACAATATATTCAGTGTTGGCTCAGGAGGATGAGGCAAGAGGATCACTAGTTTAAAGCAAGCCTTAGCAAATTAGTGAAACCCTCAGCAAATTAGGTAGATCCTGTATTAAAAAATAAAACTGCCTGAGCATGTAACTCAGTCAGTGGTAAATGAATCTCTGAATTCATTCCCCAGTGCAAAAAAGTAAAAACTAAGAAAAGAAATACAACAACAAAGCATTCAGTCCACTTTTTTTCTCTTATAAGTTAAGTCCAAATAGTTCCATAGCAGTTAACCTAGTAGAAATGTTCTTCTCTCTTATAATGTGCCTGTTCTTCATTTACCATGAATCTTTAGCAAATTTTGTCTGTAAAATATTTGGTCAATATACACTACTCATGGTATTGCGTAGTACCCTACTTTCCTCCTTCAATTTCTAATTGACAAAGGGGATTTGGTTGTTTGAGATCAATGTCTATTATACTTAGGAATATTTGGAGTTTTGTGCCTGCATTCTACTCTACCAGGATTTTGGCTTCATATACTAACATCTTCTGCTCTTTCCCCTCTTGAAAGAGACTCAGAGACAAAAGAAAACTGAGACAGTTGGTGAGAGAGAGACAGAGTAGCTTCCTTTGTCTCTGTCTTGGCTTCTATATTTCTCTGGCTATCTCTGTTTTTGTGATTCTGCTTTACAGTCTGCTACTGTTGCTGTCTGAAAATCTACCTCTCTCTGTCTCTTTGTATTTCTATTTTTGTCTTGTGGGTCTCTGTCTGCCTCTGTGTCTTGCATGTGTACTCTGCTGTGTGCATATGTTTGTGTGTGTGTGTGTGTGTGTGTGTGTGTGTGTGTGAGAGAGAGAGAGAGAGAGAGACTCTCAGACTGTGTCTCTATCACTCTATCTCCTTATCACTCTCTTTTCCTAAAAATCTCAATTTATGTCTAGCTTTCCTATCTCTGACTGTTTCTTTCTCTATATCTGTCTTGTCAATCACTTTGCCCCCACCTTCTGAACTCTGCCATCTACTTTATCTC
Source organism: Sciurus vulgaris (assembly GCF_902686455.1). Classification (NCBI taxonomy): domain Eukaryota; kingdom Metazoa; phylum Chordata; class Mammalia; order Rodentia; family Sciuridae; genus Sciurus; species Sciurus vulgaris. The sequence continues at coordinate 86,818,411 of NC_136471.1, read as the reverse complement.
TATCAGTCTCTCTCTCTATTGCCTTCTCTTCTTATCTGCTTAAACTCTCCTCTTCAGTCAGTTTTGCTGGTATTTGTATGCACAATGATCATCTAAATATGAGGGTACTCCATGAAGCTATTTGTAGCTGTCTTCTCTACCTACATTCACCCTACGTGATACCATTCAGTCTCCTGGTTTAAATACTCTCACTATGCTCACGACTACCAGTCCATTACCTCTTCCTCTACCTCTTTCCTGAAATATATCTAAGTGCACCTCATCATCTCCTCCTGGATTTCTACTAGGCCTCACAGAACTGTAAAGTCCAAAACATAAGTCTATTTTATTCAAAATATTCTCCTCTCTAAATTTCCCTTTTCTTATTGAGGGATTACCATTAGTCACCTCACTTCGAATCTATGACATTATCCCATTGGCTCTACCTTCAAAATATATTTAGTATCCCATTGCTCTGCCTCAAATTGAAGGCAGAATTAATTGAAGGTAGTTTTGGACCTGTGTCCAAAGCTACCCTTCTCTCTAGCCTGGATTACTCCAATACCTTCCTAGAGTGGATCTCTTGCTTCTACCTTAGCCTTCCTATATCTGTTCTTTCTAGCCTTGATTGCACACAATAATGGATAAGCAACCTAAAATGATGTTGTTTTTCTTCCTCACATCAGAGAAATGTGGAGGGCACCTGTCCAAGGCAGGTATTAAGCCTACATATACTCATGAGATAACCAGGCACCAATCTTTCTTCTCCACCACCTAGGCACATACCTTCAAAAATCATGGTTCACTGTGTTTTCTAGAGCATCAGTCTTCATGTCACTTTTGAAGAATGAAGACAATGGTAAAACAAAAGGGAAGATAGGGGTCCTTCTCAGTTGAGGATATTCCATTTAAGCTACATTCTAAGGATCACAACAATCACTCTTTGATGTAATGCTTTCTCCAAACAACCAACAAAACAACTGACTAAAATTCAGGGATATAATCATAAGTAGTTAGTGAATAATGGAGGTTGACTTGAAAACCTCCATTGACTAGCCATGGTGGACTAGCCATTGTATGCTCCACCCAAACTTAGTCTTCTCTCCACATAACAGACAACCTAAATGGGTTCTGATCACTTGCTGGCATAGGATCCCATTCTGGTTTCTCTTTAAACTAAGAGTAAAATTCAATCCATCTACTTCGGTCTACAAAGCATTAAGCCATTAGTTTCCAATCTACCTCCACTCTTCCTTTTTCTCTATGGAACCACCACAGAGAACTTTTGTCTGATCATGGAATATAACCCATTACATAATTTTGACATATCTGAAAGCTGGCTCTTACCCCAGGTTTTCATATGACTGAATCCTTTTTGTTATTTAGGACTAAAGGCAAATGCCACACATTCCTCAAAATTCTAAATATACTACAATAATTAGCCACTTTCTATTCCATTGCCCATCAGTTAGAAATTGCCTCTTGTGTTTATATTTTATTGTCTGCCTCCTACCAGTATGTAAATTTCTGAAAGTGGTCATTTGGTATCTCTTGCTCGCCACTTTATCTCTGTTTTGCAACACAGAACCAGATGAACAAATTAGTTGCTCAGAAATTATTTGTTAAGTATATGAACAAAATGCAATAAAATACACATGGCATGGATCTCTCTAAAAGTAGAGAAGCCATGAAAGACAGAATTTCTTATATCCTTTTAAATACTTAATTTTAGTTCTTTCACAGAAACCTTGATTTAGAGAATCAAGCAGGTCTTACATGCATTGGGAACATCCCTCTGATATCCAAGTAAAATCTTCCCATCGATGATATGTAATAATAATTTTCAAGTTGGTTTACTGTGGGTCACAGTGTGCAAGATTTTCATCTATCCCCATAGTGGAAAGCTTAGAGAGACCAAGCAGCAAGCTTGGGGATTCCATAATCCATCTAATTCAGGATCATGTGCAGATTTCTCCCAATATAATTTTATAGAATGTAGTACTTGTTTTATTTTTTCAAAACCTGTTAACTATCAGCTTTATTTAAAAATGTACAAATATTCTGACATGTAGAACTTAAGCTTGATGGATTCTTGAAACTCCACACAAAACTGGCACACCCAAGAAATCCATACCAAATTAATCACTCATAGACTGCTAATTCCATCCACTAATTTAACAATACAGTATTCAGGATAAATTAAAGGATTTAATATTAACACTTTTAAAAACAGTCACTTGTAACATGCTGCTATAATTAGAACAGTTTTTGGGTTATTGATACAAGAAATTTCAACAGCAAGCTTAAAGCTTTCTGAAAACATAAAAATTGAGACAATGAATTGATGCAAACATACTACATGTGAGAAAAATACTCTTCTTATGAATGTTAATACTCAGCTAAGTATAATCACTGGCACTGTGACTTGAGCCAGATTTTTAAATCTGGATTAGCTCAACCAGGGGGAAGGCTTCCAATGGAGGAAGGAATGGGACTCAAAGTTGGAATATTTGAAATTCTAGGGACAATGAAGAGACCTATTTTGGGGGAGCAGAGTTACATATCAGAACAATAGGAAAGTATTTTAAAAATTAAAATATATGTTTCAAAGTATTTGCATCAGCACCTCATGGTGAGTTGAAACTTCTTTAACAAGGCCCAATCTGAAAAATGCATATAAATGAGAATTTAGAGAGCCAAGACATGCCTTAGTCTTGCTGAGTGCAAGGCTATGGCTTTGCATTTTGTTCAGGGTCTCGACTAAATTGTAGGGACTTCAGAAATAATAGTCTTTTATAAAAAAGATATTGCTTATCTATAATAAATGATTTTAGTTAAAAGGTTTGACCAGGTAAAAGTTCATGAGCAGTGCACTGACTTTCAGGTTTTACCTCTCAAATATTCCTGAGAAAACAGTAAGAAAAAAGCAGCTTTCCTCACTTTCTAAGAACTCTTTTTCAGACTTTTCTAGATGAAATACACAGGCAATATTGCAGCTAAGGGACAAACTGAGGGACTGCTTCCCACTTAAACCAAATGAGAAGAAAACTTAGAACGATCTGTAAAAACTGCAAGGCAAAATGCAGCTCAAAACTGAATGGAGCAAGGGTCCTTTGCTAAGTGGAGGATGAAGTGTGATTACCCACTTGAAGGTCCCATTACATTGTGAGTGCAATTCAGTTTGGGGAAAATAGTTTAATGTATCTCTCAGAAAAAAATAGTTTATACTTTGCATCACAAACAAAACAGTGGTTATGATGTCCAGCGCCACCAAGCAACTTTCATTCTGTCCCATACTGCTGAGAGCGAATCCAAGGCAGGGCGGACATCCAGGATGGTGAACTGGTAGTCCTTGTTGACTTCACCACTATCACATATCTAACTTCCGTGCCACAGCTGTTGATGATCCAATCATGCCTGTCAAAGGGCAACTCATACCCCATCCAGGAACGAATTCTTGCCCTTGGTGAATACTCTTTTGCTTTCCCTCCAAATCGGATCAATGATGGACCACAGGGACACTCCGCAGCATCAAGAGCTTCCCACTTCAAAATCTCCTTCCAAGCCTGTTCGTTGTTCTGATTGTGAATTCTAATGATATTATACATATCTTTCTGACTAATATCCTCATCCTTCCACTTCCACCCTTTCCTCAACATTGCATTCCAGAACATCTGTTCAGAAGGATAAACCCACTTTTTCTCTGAATCTGCTCGTGGAATGGATGACTCCTCTCTGACGGTAGACAAAGGAAAGGGCTGATCTGGAGCTGGTGTTTGATTAGGTGGTGGCATCAGATTTGAAGGATCCAGGTTCTCCTTATTCTTAGCAGCAGCGCCTGTAACAGGACACTCCACATACTCATATGCACGATCTTGGTGGGCAGGCACAGAGTGTGTTTTGCTCTCACAGGTTTGAGCAGAGGGTTCCGCACTCATTGGACAGCCTTTCATTTTCCCTTCATGCATTGGGCATCCTGAAGGTGGTGATGCTGCCTGATGATCTGAAGCTTTTGAGGTCTGAACTGGAACAGCAGGAGTAGAGGCTGACAAACCCATGGTTGGAATCAGTGTTGACTCCAAACTATTTTAAATTTTCAGCTCCAACTCAAGCCCCGAGGACAGCGATCTGCTGTCGTCCCCGCCTTCCTCTCACTGGGTCATCGCTGTCGCCTCGGTCACCGCCGGCGCTCTAGAATGTAGTACTTGTGATTGAAATTTGCTCAAAATTTTAAAGAAGTGATTCAGAGTAATCAAATTTTCTTAAATTTGTTGAACCAACTGAACATCATTGAAAGCAACCTCTTTAGTACAGTGCTCAGCCAAAACACTTCCTTTTGCTTCACCCACTTCTTCTAGCTTAATCACATCCAATTTGTGGAAGGCAGCAGGAAAGAATCAAGGCATCCAGAGCATTCCCAAATTATTAAACACACCAAAAGTTTATCTGCTGCTGCTGATGTGTATGTTAGCCCTTTTTTCGCTTATCAGGAGACAGGCTAAAATCAAGGCTATAAATTTGACTAATTGTGCTCACTTGAATTTAGAAAGGTGTTTGAATTGTATATGCTCTTGGGAAATGGTGACTGCAAGAGAAACTTGAAAATATGCTTGCCCTGTGTTAATATGTGACCTGCCTACTACAGAGACAGGGTAAATTCTAAGCATAAACACTCATGAGATTCTCTCTCATCCTCATTTAAAATAGTGATGTGACCAGCATATGACACGTATGGACCCTGATGTACGCTGGAAAATTGTGTGTGTGTGTGTGTGTGTGTGTGTGTGTGTGTGTGTGTGTTCAGTGCTGGGAATTGAATTCAGAGCCTCATGTGTGCCAGGCTAGTGATATACCACTGATCTAAATGTCCAGCACCCTTGTTGTGTACTAAATAGAAGCTTCAATTCATAGATAGTGAGTGTGGGAAAGCAAAAATGTTTGGTGCTTTTGGTGGGGCATAGGTATACTTAGCTGCAGAGGTGAACTGAGATCAAATCAGAAGCATCTTCTAATAATTTTGCAGGTGCTTCCTTTGCCCTGAGGCAAAAGGAACTACTGGATCAAGAGACACTGATTTCCAGGTTCTGAAGTGTGCCTGGAGTCCAAAGTCACAGGATTCTGAAAAATTACCCCTCTCCCAGAACTCTGTCAAATTTATCCTAGAAGGTAAATGATTCATTTTCAGTTCAGTAATATCAGATCCACCTTCTATGTCCTTTAGAATTCTCTGCAGCTTCACGTGTACCATGGAACAAAAAATGGGTATGTTGTCAGTGCTTTCTACCTGCAGCCAGAATATATATAATAGCCATTTATCCCTCACATCTGTGCTCTTGGAACTCATTATTCGTCCATTTTTGAGATAGGTGAGCTCAAAGGGACTGAAGACTTGTCCAAAGTCACACACTAGTGATCGGGTGGGTCCTCTGCACTCTGAACCCAATCTGAATGGTTCTTAAGTGTTCCCTGTGCTAACACTTGCTGTTCAGTGTCTCTAATTCACAACCAGTTTATGTGATGCTTCATGCGGTGCATCTTTCTGAATTCTGTCATTAACCTAGAAGAATGGAAAAAATGTCAAATATAATATCTTAAGAGCACATTTTAAAATGTTTAGTAATGAATGGAATTTAAAAATAATTTAATTTAAAGATGAAATCATATTTCAATAAATATTTCAATAATATTTAAAAATGTTTTACATATTTCTGGTTTGGAGACAAGATGGCATAGATGCAGTTTTCCATATTCTTCCCACAAAGTACAGTTTAAACCCACAAATATATGCACACACATATAAACACACATATATATGCATGCATATACATATATCCACCTAAATATTTGTGTGTGTGTGTGTGTGTGTATATATATATATATATATATGTATATATATGATGTATACACAAAATTAAAAAAAGGATCTAAAAGATGTTGAGAAGGGCCACCAGCTGCAGACCTTGGAGTTGTTGAAACAAGGTACTCATTTTTGGGGTATTATTGTTTGTTTGTTTGTTTCATATATCCCAGACTGGAGTGGGACCTTCTGAAGGCAGCAACCTCTGTGTCAACAGACACAGAGAAGAAAAGCTCCTCCAAAATCATTATCACTTTAACCAAAAGATCATGAAAGGGCCGGCCTAGCACTAGAGAAAACTTTTAGATAACAACTGTGAAACACCAGAGGAAAATAGTGGCCTTAATCCCACCCCTTGCAAAAAATACAGGATGAGAAATCTAAACTTTTACCTTCACATGGTGGAAATCTCATGCCCTATCCTCCTCCTCCCCACTAGCATGGTATCATCAAAAATTGGGTGGGAAGCCAGGTCACTTATGCACATGGAGCAGAAATTAGGTAACTTTCCCCCTCATCATTGGGTTGATGTCAGAAGAGGTCTATAGGCATCATGACTTTTACCCGTGCTGTGATAGGTAAAATGATGACTCCCCAGTATGTCTATTTCCTAATCCTCAGAATCTGCAGTTTTGTCCTAATCCCCAGAATTTGTGAATATGCTACTTTACATGGAAAAAAATATTATTAAGTTTGCAGATGGAACTGAAGCTGCTTATCACATGACATTAAGACATGAATATTTTCCTGGATTATCGAGGTAGAGTTTCTTCTCATGTGAGCCCTCAAAAATACAAGAGGGATGTTAAAGAATGAGTTATAGTGATGCAATATGTGAGGACCCTGACCCATCATTGCTGGCTTTGGAATTGGAGAAAGGTAGCAATAGAAACATATAAGCTATAAGTGGCAGCATATAGAAACAGAGTGGATCTTAATTTTCGGGCAGCTGGAGAGAGGGACCTCAGTCCCACTACCCCAAGGAATTTTAACCCACTAACAAACTACATAAACAGAAAATAGATCTTCCCAGAGCTTCTGGAAAAGAACGCAGCCTGATAATACCTGGAGTTTTGATGAGTGAGACATATAATAGACTCCTGACTTGAAAAACTGTAAGACGATGTGTTATTTTAAATGAGACTAAGTTTGAGGCAATTTGCTGAAGCAGTAAAGGAAAATATTACAACTTCCCAGGAGTAATGAGACTTCCAACATCATGCACTTTCAATGGAAACCATGTAGGGGAACATTTATCAGGCACTTTTCTCCCATAGGTTATAAACATAAACATGGGCCTAGAGGAAAAAGTGGATTTCCATCTCCAAATTCCAGCAGTGAATCTCCTTCACTCTCCAGCATAGTGTCATAGGAGGTGTGTTGAGACAGAAAATTTAAGTAATACCCAAAACCTTATAACACAACAAATGTCCAAAACAAAACAGAAGGTCACTTGTCAGGCAAAGAACCAGCAAAAACTCTACTTTAATGAGAAAACGACATTAATGGATGGCAAAACTGAGATGATACAGCTATGTAGAATTTCCTGATGAGACTTTTGAGGCAGCCATCATTAAACTACATCATTAAATATACTACCATCATTATGAACACACTTGAAAAAAGTGAAGAAATAGGAAGTTTCCCCAAAAGTAGAGATGATACAATGAAAATACAATAGAAAAAATAGATTATTTCATTAAAAACTCATTGGATAGATTGGATGACAAACTGGAGAGAAGAATCAGTGAACTTGAAGACAGAACAATAAAAACAACACATTCTAGAGAAAAAATACATTGAAAAATATTTAACAGACTCAGTGACTTGGGACCATATAACAAAAGAAATTTTTAGAAAACCAATGTCATTTGGCATCACAGTAGATTTTTCATCAGAATCTGTGGGAACCAGAGAGAAGTGATACAACATTTCTTAAGTTCTGAAAGAAAAAAAAAATCTCGTCCTAGAAACCCATCAATGGTGGAGATATCGTTCAGTAACGAAGTGGAAATAAACACATCTCAGGCAAAGTAAAGCAGCAAATTCATTGCCAGTAAATCTGCTTTTAAAATGGCTAAAGAAAGTTTTCAAAACATTACGTAATTGATAAAAGAAGGGATCTTGGCACATCGGGGATGGAAAAGGAACAAGAGAAAGAATAATATTGTATGCAAAAAGCATTTACTTCCCTTGAGTTCTCAAAATTGTTTCATGGTTGAAGCAAAAACCATACCATCATCTGTAGTTTTCAATGCAGAAAAATTATTTAACAAAGCAATGTTTTAATGAACATATTTAAAAAAGATTAATAATCAATTCTCAATGTACTGAGTACTTACCACATGTTCAATGATATTTTCTATTATCTCTAATTCTATTTGTCTTTTCGGGTGGCAGAGTAGTGCTACTTTGCAGATATAGAACATAAGGCTCTCAGGACCCTCACGTGAGAGCCGGGATTGTTAAGCAAGGATTTTGGTTAAACGACTGAACATGAATTGTTTTGGGAAGACTGCATAACATATATAGAGGGACGCAGATTTCTGAGTATTCAAGAATTTTGTTACACTCTTCATATATTCCCCATAACTGAGTATTTATCAATCACTGGAGACCGTCTCTCTTCTAAAGAATATAGAGTTCACAGGTAGCCAGTTAGGTGGAGTGAGTGATGGCACATAACCCATGAAAGGTACAAATCATAGTTTTACCTTTTACTGAAACAAATCCACGAAGGACAGGTTCTCTGCAGGTGCGTGGAAGTCACAGTTTTATGCAAAAATAATAAAAATTGTGGCTTGGAACATAAAATCTCACCTTCCTGTGGTTGTACTTCTTCAAGAAAATTATCCTGGTCTCAAGTACATAACTTTCTTATGCGAAAGGCCACATATAGCTATCATTTATATATCTACCTTTGAAGACAATGTGGATTGGTGTAAGTTTCCTGAAATCTACCCAAAGGGACTTAGACTCGTATTCTCAATGCAGAAATTACTAGCTACGTCATATTGGAAAGTTACTTAACCACTCTGATTCTTATTGTGTTTTCCCATTTTGAACGAGGATGTAAGAATAGATACGAGGTATCATGTTTGTGATGATCAAATGAAGAAAACCATGCATACATACAACCATGCTTTAATAATATTTATGCTATTCAGTAAATTTTAGACCCCTGATCTACCACAACCCTTCAGTCTCCAAGGCAAAATAGCTGGTTTAATTTTTAGTTTAAATATCTGTTTCCTTATGTTGGGGTCTTCAATTGTGTCCAAATGGACACTGACTTGGGGTAGAGCATCTTTTGAAAAAAAAAATATGTACTGATGATATCATAGCTGACTTCCAAACCACTACGGGTAATAAGGCAGTAAAGAACATTGCAGTCCAGCCAATAGAAATTCAAGCAACAGCGGGGGGCGGTGGCACACGCCTGTAATCCCAGCAACTCTGGAGGCTGAGGCAGGAGGACTGCAAGTTCAAATCCAGCCTCAGCAACTTGGCCAGGTGGTAAGCAACTCAAGGAGGCCCTGTCTCTAAATAAAATACAAAAAGGGCTGAGGATGTGGCTCAGTGGCCGAGTGTCCCTGAGTTCAATCCTCAGTACCAAAAGAGAAAACGAAGAAATTCAAACAACAATCCGGTAATAAAAAACAGAGGATGATGCAAGAGAAAAAGAAAAGAAAAACCAGTGAGGTATAAAGGAGATGTAAGATGACAGAAACAACTACAAAGATGGAAATTATTGGGACAAATTCAGAACAGATCCATATGTTTGATGTTTGAGGGAGCAATATCTAAGTCATAAGCATGATGAAGGATTAAAAGCAAATAATTATGTAATTCATTTAATGATTTGAAATTTGAAGTCTTTTTTATTTGTTGGTTGTTTTTAGTTATACAGGAAAGCAGAATCCATTATGATATAATTATACAAGCATGGAATAGATCTTATTCTAGTTAGAATCCCATTCTTATGGATGTGCATGATGGTGGAATTCACTGTGTTGTTTTCATACCTGTCATGAGAAGATTATGTCAGATTCATTTAACTGTCTTTCCCTTTCCTGTTTCCCATACCTTCCCTTCAAACCCCATTGTTTAATCTCCTGCACATTTGAATTCTTAAATGATCATGGGAGGAATTCAGGGTGCAGAAACTGATCTTCTAATTGTTGTATATAGAAATCAAGAATCTTCAAAATATACACATTTCAAAAATTCACTGAAATTGCCAAATACATAAAGTGGAAATGTTTAGCATATCTCTCATTAACAGATTTAAAACAAACAATAACTATTTGGAATACAGACTTGAAGAACCTGTTTACACTATTGTGTGAAATCTGAAAGTAACAATTTGATATAAAATTTTTCCAAAAATGACAAAAGCAAATCAAGTTGAAATAGCCTGATCATTTTAGCACCTACTATCATGATGATATAAGGAACACTAATATGGCCAACCTTATCTACATCCTATTATCTTTTATACATTATGGTGTTCTTCTGACACTTAAGTTAAAACAAATGCTGGATCTGACATTAACCATCTTACCCATTTCATATAAATATCTTACAGAAAGACACATATAGAAATTGACAAATTATCCTGTGTATTTAGAATACATGTTAAAGGCCTTGAGATTTTTTTTATTATTTTTATTTAGCTTTTAATTTTTTACAGACTGCATTTTGATTCACTGTACACAAATGGGGTACATAATTTGTTTCTATGGTTGTACACAATGCAGATTCATACCATTCGAGTAATGATACATGTACATAGGGCAATGATGCCTGTCTCATTCCACCATTTATCATACCCACCTCCCTCTCATTTTCTTCTACATATTCTAAAGTTCCCCCATTATTCTCTCATTCCCCACCCCCTCCCCCATTATATATCATCCTCTACTTATCAGGGAAAACATTCGAAGGCCTTCAGATATTTAGAATTAAGTATTGCAGCGTCTCTAGTTTTCCTGGTGAGGGGGGGATGTGGGAAGAAACATCCAGAAACTTTAAAGCTGATTCCTTTAGAAATTTCCAAGGAAGATTAACTGATTCACTTTTTATACATGATCTGTAATTGACACATTAGAGTGATAACGACTTCCAAAGAAAGTGTAAATTTTTTGATTATGACTAAAGTAACAGAGACAGACCATAAGAAGAGATATAATGGTTCCAGGGAAAGAAACATTCAGAGACTGGACAAGCTGGCACCACAAAAAAAAAAAAAAAAAAAAAAAAAAAAAAAAAAAAAAAAAAAAAAAAAAAAAAAAAAAAAGCTGGTCAGAAAGAGATAGCTGAAAACACGAATGTTGATATATATGCCAATTTTTAAAACAAAAGGCAGGTAGACCAGTATACACAGAAAAGGGGCAGGAAGAGGAAAGAGGAAAGTAGAAAGAGATAGAAATAAAGTCCAAGAAGAAAAGACAAGCAGAAACAGGAAATGAGAGAGATATGTATTGACAGAGACAGGGGAGGGGAATCGAATGATAAACACAGAAAGAATGAGAGACAGAAATACATGAGAAAGAGGGACACAGAGTGAGATGAAGACAAACATAGGCAAAAGTAACAGAGAGATACAGAGGTAAGCATATAGAAACTATGACAGACAGTCTAAAAGGTCCATAGCTTAAGAATGTAATAAAGTCTGTACTTATTCCTGTTAAAAATGAGAAACTGGTGAGCATGTGTACCTGCATGCGAAAGCATGCACATGCACACACACACACACACAGAGGCAGAGACTGCCAGAGGAGGAAGACACAGTGAGACAGACACAGAAAGTAAGAATGAGAAAAATGGACACAAAGAAAGGCAAATTAGATAAAGACACACAAAGGTGGACATGGATGCAGACACTGACAGATAGATAATGAGACAAATACTGATAGGGACAACAGAGAGAAATGAAGAGAGAAAAGGCAGAAAAAACTCCTGATCATGTTTAAGGACTACATTGCATCCTACAGGCTTATGTCTCCTTTGGTGCAGTATATACTTTGTTCACATTTAGTTAGATGATTTTGTGTACAATCGCCATAGCTGCATATCTTGTCCTACTTCACATTCCTTTACTGAGAGTCTATAAACAAATACAGCATTACTATGGAAAGCATTCTATCTCAGACTTAGCAGTCAAAATAAATTTAAAAAAATTAAAGTGAAAAATAAAATCTAGTTTTGGATAAGTGCCCCAAGCTGGCAAATGGAAACAGTCAAGGTTTGATTGAATTTAAATGTATGTATTTCAGATGTAATTCTTTGCACTCCATCAGATATCTTTGTACTGTAGACATCAATGATCAGTTGAAAGATGAAAGTTAGTTGGGAAACAAAGCAGAAAAAATCTTGCAGCCAGTGTTCATTTTCAGCTAAGTAGTTTCTGAATTTCAAAAGTGAAGATATGTCATTTTTGAGGGAATGTCATCCTGCTATTCAGTTCAGGAAAATGTAAGATGAAATTACTTCAAACGTTTACATAAAGGAAGTAAAAGTGGTAAAGCATAAACCTATTTTTGCCATTTTACTAAACATTACATACCATTCACCAACTGTATTTAAAAACATGGAATGAGGTTTGTTGTTCACATATAGAGCATAAAAGAACATGACAGGAAGGAAATGCAAAATAAAGGACAGACACCAAAGGGTGCAACAAGGGCACCTTCAACGAGGCACTTCGTATTACTGTCATCAAAGTATTATCCTAACATTAGCATGAAGATTTGATATGGAATAGCCTTTCAAATCTACTTAAGAAAAAAAATGAATAAAAGGTCAGGGTTTCTAAACTGGGTGGAAATGGAAAGATTGTAATTGGGAAGAGAATTATAAACCCATAAAAATTCTGGTTTCAAATAAGTAAAGTGTTACACTTTTAGATTTATTTTTTATTTGTAAATTTTGCTTTATATTTTTACACTCCTCCAAAGTATATTCCAGATTATCATAATCATCATGACCATTCTCTGGTGTCTGTACATTTGCAAATCTAAAACACATGTAAACCTTTAGCCCCCGAATGCAATTTGAACTTCAAACATGTCTAAAGACCAAAGAACATGAACTTGCTTAAAGAGCACTTTCTGACACAGAGATAATTCTTGACTGTGCCACATACAAATCCGTATGTAGTAAAAGAACATCCTCATAGAACCGAACTGCTTCCTACCACCCAAGCCCAATGTAGGCTGTTTTAAGCTTTGAAATGCCTTTCTGGGATTAAAGTGCTATGGAAATCAAAGCCAGTTCCAATTTACATCAAGATGATCTTTTGTTGAAGAGCAACCAACACAAAGAAGACCATCTGTGTAGTCTGCATGGGTTCACATAATGGGAATCATGGAAAGTAAGCAGTATGCTCATTGGCAGGAAATGGGGAAAGGGGAACAAGGAATGAAACCAGTTAACAAGTGGAGCATGGGAGCTCTAAATGTGTCAACTGAAAGAGAAGTCAAAATATCCCAACAACATCCACTTAATCGAACTACAGGAAAGCGATGGTTTAAAGACTTTCACAAAGAGTAGTAGAGTAGGTAACACTCAGTTCCTCGCTAAAGTCAGTTGGCCTTTGTCTTCTTGGAAATTATGTGGCAGTTGAAGGAAGGTAAACCAGGTGGACAGGTTGCCACATTAACAGCACAATTGAGTTCTGGAGGTGATTTGGCTTTGAAATGTGTGCTCCTCCTATGCCCTGTAAATAGTTTCAAGTCTTAGGGAATACACTTCAATAAAGCCCGTGTGCATCAAGACAGATCAGCTGTTCAGCTCTCTGGGCTTTTGCAGGGGTCCTCACTCTGGGCAGTGCCTCTCTCCCTGGGGATGTACAGGAAGTTACATGCCATGTATAGGGGGAAGACCACATCTTGGTTCTCTAGGTTCACTACCTCTAGTTCTTGATCCTTTCTTAGGGAAAGCATCTGATATTCTGTGTCCCTCCTGAAAATGGCTCTCCCATTCCTGTCCAAAGAGACAAGCCGGAGTCGAAATGCAACTTTTCTCTGCCAGAGTAAGCTGACCCCAAGACCACAGGACTTGTTCAGTGCACTGCGGCGGAATACGATGCGGCGGTTGGTGTAGCACACCACCAGGTCCCAGCCAAAGTTAAAGCCTGCCCACCTCCAGCTGCATTGTTCATCTCTTCGGAGCTGGCCCCCACACCGCATGCTGTTTTCTTGGAGGTCAGACATGTAGACATCTACAGGCCCAACCTCCTTGGTCTGCTCAGCCCGGAGAAGGGCTAGCCACTGCTCTTTGTATACTGGGGTCAACCATGTGGCAGGGATCAGTGCATCCTGGTCAATAACATGAGCAGATGGCAGGTCACAGATTATGTAGGCCAGCCGTAGCTGCTGGAACACTGGCATGAAGGCTCTGCCCTGCTCAGTCTCCAGAAAAGGGGCACCTTCTGACTCCCCTCTAAGCCTGGCAAACCAGGAGTTGGCATCGGGCAGTAAAGCTCTTCGGGTGCCCCTCCATGTGGGCTGCAGCTTCAGGAACATCCACTTTTTTAGTGTGGTGTATATGTCCATCTCCACCTCCAACACCAAGAGATCTGAAGAGGCAATGAGCTCTTTCATGAGATCCAGGCTGACTTCCGTCAAAAGTTCCTCACTACGCTGGGTCATCAAGTTGTCCAACAGCCACTGGCGGCAAATGGTTCTGATGTCCTGAAGCCCGTAGTTCTCCGCTGAGTAGTAGTAGCTGCACACACTCTGGGCACTGACAGTCTCCTTCATGATCTCCCTGCACTGTTGAATTAGCTCATCCAACTGCAGCATACTGGCAGTAGCCAGGATGGCTATGACTCGGCAGGGAGGGATGATCATAGATTCACGGTACAAGGAGCCCAATACCTCATGCAAGGCCTCACGATCAATGTTCTCATCAGGCATCTGTATCTCTATGGTATTCATGTTTGTTTCCCGCCAGGCGCCGCTGAACATGCTAGCGAAGTACCCTGACTGGCACAGGTAGACCCTGTGTAAGTTCCACTCCTCCCCCAATGCACGGATCTGTATGTCACTGCCCTCACCCCTCAGGAAGAGCGCCTGGTAAATGGACCGGGACTTGTCCTTGATCCCCTCCTGGCGAGGAGCCTTTGCCAGTGGCCCTCCTGGGCTGGTCTTCCGCTTGCGGCCTACCTGACTGGTGGAGAGTTGGGATTCTTCACTCTCCTCCTCCCCCTGCACCACTGCTGCTTCCATCTCCTCCACTGCCTCCTGCTCCTCTCTAACAGCTCCTGGCTCCTCTGGGGCACGATCCCGCCTGAGCCACATCATCCGACTGCTTAGTGCCCCCATGGTCTGTGAATCTCAAGGGCACGATTTTGTACTTCCTTCTTCCCAGGCGTAACTTCCAGAGGCAAAAGCTCAGCCAAAAGCTCCGAGGGCTGCTGGGAAAGCTTACGTCGGCCCCCAACGTCAACACTGACGCCAAGACAAGCCACGCCCTGCTCTGCCCTCGATCCTGTTGCACAAGGGCGCACCCTACCAGGGAGGACCGCACTGTGCACCTTCTCTCTGAAAAATACTTGCTCTGGGGCTCCCTTCACAGGCTGACACCGGGATAGAGGCAATTTTGAAATAAATTTCTCCCATTACTTTCAGGAACACAAGGAGTACTTAAGGATAACTTCCTTTGGAGAATTGAGTCCCAGCGTTGTCCTCCAGGCATCTTCATTTCTTATTAACTTTCATGATTACCTCAATACTTGAGTCAGTAAAGCCATTTCCTTTTGTTTTGTTTTGTTTTGTTACCATATATAATGTTTTTATTGTAATTACAATACACACAATTTTTTGAAATTGCTTTTGTTGATTATATGCCAACTCTTTTATCTGTAGGGAGCCTATGGCTGCAATAAAACCATGACTTAACACAGACGAATTTTAGATTACTATAGGATTCTATACTCACTCGTTGTTAAATGGACATGAGTTGTTCATCAGTGGGAGGACATGTGGAATGGTCTGGATCAACTCACCTACCAACAGAAGTCTCCAACCCATCAATGGGCTCAGAACCAGGAGTACCATCCAGGTGGACTGAGGTGGCACTGGGATGGGAGCCTTCAGGGCCCTTGCTAACAGTCGGAGGTTTCTCCTCTCACTGCTTTGGTGAGGGAGGTCACTTTAGGACTTCAAGAGGATGCTGCTGGTTGGGAAGGGGCCAAAGTACTCTGCCTCCAAGAGTTGTTCTTCATTTTATTTGTGTTGCCTACCTCTGAAGTAACACAAGCTTGCTCTGTTCCCCAGAACCCTGCTGCCAACGCCCTGCTGTGGTGTTCTTGGGCTAGACCACCTCACTTACTCTAGCAACTGATGACTACTGTGCTGCTGGAGAAGGGATGTTTCTCAGAGTGCTCTTCAAAGTTTCTAATAAGAAAGGTGCATCTCAATCCCATCCTCTTGTAAATAGCATAGGAATAATGTTCTGGGCCTCCTGCTCCATCCCAGGTGCCCAAAGTCAAGATAGGGTCTTCCCCACCATGGACCAGAATATAAAGATAACATGTTTCCTGCAGGAGCATCCAAAGGGAAAGCTTCATCAAAAATATGGCTAAGTAAAGCCATTTTCTATGATTAAGGTGTTAATTATTTTTTGTCCCAAATTCTACTTTGGTTTTAACTTTTTTAAAAAAATATTTTAATAGTGTTTTCATTCATAGTCTTTTAAACTGCATGTGTTTCCAAATCAGACGTTTCTGTTTCATTGCTTTCGTTCTTCACAGACACCCAACCTTTACCTTTGAGGAAGAATTCAAGCTCCCAGAATGCCCTTTATGACCTTTTTCCTTCCAACTGTTTGCACATCTTGAGTCACAGCCTTTTTCCTGTTGCTTGTCAAACCCTACCCATTACTCAAGGTGTGAGATCTGTCTCAACCACCCTTTCTCAGATTTCCTAATACTTACTCATCAACTGTACTTCCTTAAGGCCTTGATCAACCCTCTCTCCCCATATATCTGCAGTTATATATTTTTTTCTTGTATGCCAGTTTGTCACCACTGAAGGACTCCATGTGAATTGACTGGCTTATCAACATCAGAGTTGAGGCCTGTCACCGAATACATCTTCAGTGAAAGAAAAATTATGAATGAGTCAAAGAAATGTGGAGTTTTATATATTGTAGGGACAAGTGCGATACTTTGAGCAAACAACACATTGCAGAGGAGGTCTGGTCTATGAAGAGAAAAGAAAGAAAGTGCTAAAATAAAAATGTTTGTATGAACTGGTCACCAGGGTTTACCAAGGAGAGAAAATTCTAAGTCATTTAGGGCCCCAGGAAAAGTTATTTTAAGAGTCCAAAGAAATCTTTGTTCACGAAGCCTCATACATCACTTTGGCTTTCCTGGACTTGAATGTTTTCCCCAAGGACATGTATTGTTTTGTGCTGCAAAGCTGAAAATAAATTCCCTTTGTGAAGTTGAAATCATCATTGCAAAGGGGCTTTGGAAGTTATACAGAAACTATTATGTCACTCAATCAAACACAATATAAGGGTCCTCTTGGGAACACAAAGTTCAATTGAATGCAACTTTTGAGAGTGCAACATACTGTAGTTTAAGAAGTGAAAGCTATGACTTAGTTACATTAGTAACATTTGTAACTATGAAAAAAAATTAGTAGTGTTTGCAAAGGCCTGGTACTGTGGGCTTAGTACATGCAGAGGCATGTAGGCAAGATGTGATCCTCCCCATAAATATGGCATGTAACTTCCTGTACAACCTCTTAGAGAGTGGACCTCTGCAAAAGACTTGAGGGCTGGACTGCTCTTCCCTGGAGTCACATTGGTTAGCATGCTCCAGATGCTAGTTCCTCTATGAGACCAACTGGATATATCCCTCTATGGTGATCCACAGGTTTCGTGAACTATGTGGCCCATAAGGCTTGAGACTACTTATGGGGGCACATGAGGAGCACATTTTCAAAACCTGTCTATTGGTGTGAAGGGTGTATTGAAACAACCTCTTATTGAGGTGTCAGTTTCTGAGACTTAAAGTCCAGAAATATTTGTTTTATGAAATTAACTGCACCAAATTTGGGGACATAAATATCCAGAATAGTTAATCTTCTTGGTGGATTGTTCCCTTAACCAGTATGAGGTGAACTTCCTTGTCTCCTATGATTAATTTCTGCACAAAATCTGCTTTGTCAGATATGAGAATAGCTACTACTGTTGGCTTCTGGTCCCCGTTCACATGGGATATCTTTCTCCATCCTTTAAAATTCAGCCTGGATATTTCATTGCCTATACAATGAGTCTCTTGCACACCCACATTGTTGGGCCTTCAATTTTTTTTTTTTTTTTTTGGAACTGGAGGTCAAACCCAGGGCTTTGCGAATGCAAGGCAGACACTTTGTCACTGAGCTACATCCCAGCCCGGGCCTTCATTTTAAAACCACTCTGTCAGTCATTGTCTTTCAACTGGAGAGTTGAAACCATTTCCATTATGAGTCACTATGGAAGAGCAGTTTAGTATATCTCGCCCTTCTGATTTACTTCCATTATTTAATCTGATCTTAGTTTCCATTTCTTCATCTGCTCTTCAAGAGAGCATTATCCATTCAAAAACTGGGGATTTGCTTTTAAGTTCTTCTCATTTAAAGTGCTTTATGAAGTGCTTGCTTAGTAGTCATGATTTTTTTTCAGTTTATCATTATCTTAGGAAGTCCTTGTATCTCCCTCAGTCCTGAAGGAAAACTTTTCTGGGTTTAGCAATGTTAGTTGGCACGTATTTTCTGTCAGAGCTTGGATTCCCTCATTGCAAGCTCTTCTGTATTTTAGGGCCTGAGCTGAGAAGTTAGATCTTTAATGGCTTACCTCTAAATGTGACATACTATTTTTCCCTTGAGGTTTTTTTTAATATTCCCTCCTTTTTCTCTGTTAGGCAATTTGATAATGATGTGTCTAAGAAAGTTTTATGTTCATCTTCTCTTTGGGGTCCTATATGCCTCCTGCATCCGAATGTCCATCTCATTCCTAAGATCTGGAAATTCTTCTGCTACTGTTTCACTGCCAAATTTCTTAATGCCGTTAGCATGTATTTTCATGCTCTCTTCAATTAGAATGACTCTGTATTTTGGTCTCTTCTTGTTGTCCCAGAGTTCTTCTATATTCCCATCATGGTCTTTTGTTTTTCTTCTTCATTGCTCTCTGAGGTTTCCAAACTGTCTGGAAGTACTGTTTTTTGAAACCTGAAGTACTGTTTTCTACATAATCTAATCTTTTGAAGACTCTTTCAACCGAATTTTTTAAAAATTTGATTTATTGTGTCTTTCTTTCCCATGATTTCTGATTTGTTTCGTTCCATAATCTCTATCTCCTTATTGAAGTGGTCTTCTACTTCCTGTACTTTCTCTCTTAATCCATGCCTTAGATCTTCTTAGAGCTTGTTAATCATTTTGACATTCACCTTTTGTATTCTATCTCTGGAATTCCATACCTTTAAATATCTGTGTTTTCATTTGTTAGGGGGTTGTATATTTTGGGGGGAGATTTCTGTGTGTCTCCTCATGTTTTTGGAGCTCCTAGCCTTGCACATCTGTTGATGATGTGGGGCTTTTGGGTGAGTGTTCTCATCTGTTTGTAATACACACTGTGCTGCTGGTATACCTCAAGTTTAACACATAATCTCAGGGAAGTCCAAATGTTAATTTCAACCCCCAACGCCTCTTTGCTGCAAGTAACAATGATAGTTTAAAATCACTCATATAATGCACTAATAAGAAATTTTAAATTTCTTCCTCATCACACTTTGTAGTACTTTGCTTGGGATGCTATCAAACACCATAGCATGAGTGGCTTCAGCAAGAAATAACAAAATGTATTTTGTCATTGTCTTGGGGCTAGAAGACTGAGATTGAGTTGCCGGCAGGCTTGGTTCCTTCTGAAATAGGAGGCTAGAAAGAAAAGTCTGTTCCTACCTTCTGGTGCTTTCCTAGAAATCTTTGGCATTCCTTGGCTTGTGGAAGCATCACTGTGCTCTGCCTTCATCATATCTTGGACATATTTGGGGGGGGGGGGGGTAGCACACAATTTAGCCTATTACTTCTGCCACATTTTGTTGGCTAAACATGTCACATAGACAACACAGATTCAAAAGGTGGTAAAAAGACAGATTCCACTTCTCACATAGTCTTGCAAAGTAATACTACAAAAACTATAGATATCGGAAAGCCATTGTGATTGTGACTGTTATTGCAATCAGTCTACCATACCATTATCTTAATGATAGTGTGATTAAGACTGCTGTGTAATTCTAGTGACTGCCCATCCACTCTATTTGACTGGAGACCTGAAGTTATCCTTTATCTCTTACCTGAGTAAGATTTGTCTATGCCACTGGGAAATGAAAAACAAAAAGTCCAAATATCTCTGCATTGAAGAAGGGCCATTACGCTTTGTATCATGTTACATTTCATGGAAAAAAAAAAAGAATCATAGTTTCAAACCTAAGTCTCAGGAAAGGTTAAAACATTGCTTTTTGTGCTCTGTGGAAGGTCCCCTTTTATATAGACTGTATCAACTTTCTAATACTCAAGCTTATAGTTTCAGTCAACTAATGTAAGATTCAAATTTTCCTTTAGCCTGAATTATGATAATAATAAAGATGATGATGATCATCATCATCATCATCATTTTTATTGTTGTCGGGTTTAGTACAGAAATTACACCTTTTCTACTAAAAGGGGGATAATGGGTCCCTAAGACTTGAGTTGGATGTGAGATGGTAGTTGCTTTTCAATTCTCTACTCATAATTTGGTGGTCTTTAATTTTGCACACAATACCTTTCCAAATGAAACCTTTTTCATACTTTAAATGTTCATGAAGAAACATTTGAAAGAGCTAGGCATGGTGGGAGATGCCTGTAATCCCAGAGACATGAATGGGTGAGGCAGGAGGATTTCAAGTTCAAAGTCCATCTCAGCAAATTAGCCAGGCCACAGGCAACTTGGTAAGAGCTTGGCTCAAAAGTAAAAAAAAAAAAAAAATTAAAAAAAAAAAAAAAATAAGGACTGCTGTTGTGCTGTTGTGGCTCGGTGGTAGAACACTTGCCTAGTATGTGTGAGGCACTGTGTTTGATTCTCAGCACCACATATAAATAAATTTTTAGAATAAAGGTCTATCACCATCTAAAAAACATATTTTAAAAAGTTATAAAGTAATAAAAATGCATAAGAAAGACTGGGAATGTAGCTCTGCAGTAATGTGCCCCTGGGTTAATCCCCAGTACCAAAATAAATAAATAAATAAATAATTACAAAAATTAATTGATTAAAAACAATATTTGGATTCAAGATACTGTCCTGATGTAGATCTCCTCACCAAGATAACATTATATAATTTAGATTAAGATGAGTAACAGTATCTGTGGATCTTATATAGTCACCATAAGCAGCTCTACTGCTTGTTTCCACTACAGTGATTTGAAGTCTAATCCCAATATCTTTCTGGTCATAAAGGTGCTAAAATAACTAAAGTGGTCTGCTCTGAGGAATAGAAGGTTACACCAGAAAGCAGTGGTTATCAACTCCTTATATGTATGATGGAAGGTGACTGTGGATATTTATAAGCTGCCAATCAATATTTACTTTTGTTTTTTAGCCTTCTGCATCCAAGGGTTCTGCATCTGCAGATTCAACCAACTGTGGATGGAAAATGCTTAGAAAAGAGTTGCAATTGTTAAAAAAATTACATATAAACTGTATATCAATGTATAATAGGCATGCAATTACTAATTATTTCTACAACTCTATTAACCGGTGGAAGATGGGTGTGGACTAACATAGTACAGGCCGAACTGGTTAAACATTCACAACTGTATATTAAATTGAATTGAATAATGGGATAAAAAGGACAGAAAATACAGGGAGGAAATATCAGTAAACATGGAAGGCTGTGGGTGGGGGAGGGAAGGGAGACCAAGGATAAAGCAGGAAGAATAAATTGGATACAGAAGAGGAAGCTAAAATGGAATAGTTTTATGTAGGAGACACTAAGTATTAATTAATATTAACTGATTAACCTGTTAATTATCCTTCAGTAATTCAGGCTAATTATTGCTGAAGTTTTGGAAATAGAGCCTTTTTAGTGCAGTGTTTCAAACTTCAGAAATTTTCAATTTTGGGGACATCATTAGAAAGCAAATCTAGAAGGACACTGAAAATTAGTGCAACCACTTTGAAATGCAACATGGAGATTCCTCAAAAATCTAGGAATGGACCAACCTTATGACTCAGATATCTCATTATTGTTATTTATCCAAAAGCATAAAAATCAGCATACTGTAATGATACAGGGCACCTCAAGGTTTACAGCAGTACAGTTCATAATAGCCAAGTTAAGGAACCAGTGCAGTTGCCTATCAACTGATGAATGGATAAATAAAATGTGGTTTACATAGTCAATGGAATTTTACACATCCACAAAAGTCAATGACATTTAACAGCATGTGCTGTTGAGTGGATGGGACCGATGGAACTGGGGAACATCATGCTAAGTGAAATAAGCCATATCAGGAAAGTCAAGGGTGGAATGTTTACTGTTGTATGTGGAAGCCAGAGCAAAATAAAGAAGGGGGCCCTTATCAAAATAGAAAGGAGACCAATAGAGTAGAGGAAGAGAACTGAGGGGGAAGGAAGAGGGCCAGGAAGGGAGAGACTGCAAGATTCTATTGACCATATTATGCTGTGTACATATGCAAATATGCCATGGTTATTTCCATCTTTTTCTATACCTATAAAGCACCAATTTTAAAAACAAAGAATACCAGTGGAATAGAGGATTGGAAACACAGGAAGGGAGAAGGAGAGGGAAAGAGAAATTACTGAGTACTGACATGGAGCAAATTATACTGCATGCAATGTATGATAATGGCAAAATGAACCCTGCTATTCGGTATAACTATAAAGCACTGATGCAAACATCTTAAAACAACAACAACAACAAAAAGCAGCAGATCTCATCTGATTGTAGCCCTGGCTCAAGTTAGTCACGTTTTTTAAGTGAGTGTATAGACAGAATCCAGACCTGACCTCTGCTGGAGAAGACAATGGGAATAAATTGTTTTTCTCTCTCAGAATAGCTCTGTTGTTGTATCCAGGGGTGAGTGTCACACTGGCAGGAAAATTGGTGTGCTCCTCCATCTGCTTTATCTGTACACTGATCTGGCTCAAATCTCAAGTACCATTTTTGGGGGTCCCTGTCCCTGTCCTAGCCTTGGGAGTGAGGACAAGCCTTTCCATCAAACCCTGCTCAGACCAACATTCTCACGCCCTGTCAGCTACACTTTTTATCATACAGATTAGTCTGTCAATTTCAGATGGAAGCAACCTTTGTTTCTCTCTACTCTGCAGGGTCCAAGCAGGATGCCAGTCTTTCTTCTATGCTCAGATTGGCTGTTAACACCAACAATCCAGTAAAAGATATAGTCTAAGTGGTTGATTGGTCTTAGACCAAACTTTCCTTCCTACCCATTTTAGTGTACTGTTTTGTACTTTTATGTTACCCTCCATTGCTCTGACATCTATCTTGATTTCCTCATTTCTTATGTACGGATAATTGTTGGAAATGAAGCTCCTGTGGGGCTTGATTGCTGGAGAGACCTACTCCATCTTTGTAAAATACCCTCCAATTTTGTTCTATTTTCTAACAGTTTTCTCTTTGAACCTTCATGCATGAGGTATAAGTGACTGACAAAGCAAAATAATAGCCAGGTGTGGGGGCACAGGAATGTTATTCCAGGGACTCTGGAGACTGAGGCAGGAGGATCTCAAGTTCCAAGCCAGGCTCAGCAATATAAGTGAGACCCTGTCTCACAATTAAAACTAAAAAGGACTGGGGATCTAGCTCAGTGGTTCAGTTCCAAGCTCTGTCCCCCCAAAAAAACTTTTTAAAATAAAATTTATAATATCAATCTCTTGGGAATTTGACAGTGCACTCAATTTTCCAAGTAAGTTTTATGCTTTTATATGTTTTCATATTACTTATTTGCATCTCCTTTTAGCTGAGCTTGAAAAAAATAAATATTTTCTCTTCATATGATTTACCATAAATCCTGTGAGCTTTCTTTATTGTTTCATTCTTTTCCCTTTTTCCTCCTTGAGTATTTTCAGATGGCCTGTCCTTAAATTCACCAATTCTTTCTCATGTTTGACCCATTCTGCTTTCAAGATTCTCTATTGCATTCTACATTTCACTCCTTGTAATTTTCAGTTCCAGAATTGTTGTTTCCTTTTATTTCTGGAAGTTTATTTTCTTCCTTTAGAGGTTTAGTATTTTCCTGATTGACCTGAATCCTCATGTTTGTGCTTTGGAATTTGTAACATCTGAAGAATTACGGAATTATTGCAATCTTTTCAGACTCGCTTTGTCTGGCAATGTCCTTCATCAGCCATATCAACCAGAGATTCTGGGTGTGTCATATGATATGGCCCATGGGCATTCTTGCTTAAAGATCCCTTTGTCAGGCTGCCCTGGTTTCAGTATTTCAGGTGAGCAGGACTGTTGCTGGCTCCAAGGTGTTGCTTTTGAAACCTGGCTCCACTAGAGTAGACTACTGATCAAGCCCAGTGGTGGATCTGGATAACTGGGTATTTTAGTTGGGGTCCTGGGTTCCAAGTCCATGAAGACTTTTTTCACAAAGTTTGACCTGGAACTTTGCTGAACATTGTTCTTGAGTCTCCAGGGACTGGCCTAGA
The DNA here is from genome assembly GCF_902686455.1 of Sciurus vulgaris. Taxonomy (NCBI): domain Eukaryota; kingdom Metazoa; phylum Chordata; class Mammalia; order Rodentia; family Sciuridae; genus Sciurus; species Sciurus vulgaris. The sequence goes on along the minus strand of NC_136471.1, from coordinate 86,793,843 downwards.
ACCTCGTTGCATAGGCGCCAGCCTTGTTCCAGATACTAAAGGGGTCTGCTGGAGCAGGCCTGGACACAGGTGCCACTGGAGACTAAGGGCAGAGTATCCTACCTGGAACATGGGAGCTTGAGACTATAGGGCCAGAGTGGAACCATGATTGTGTGTCAGTTTGGTGGCTTGGATCATTGTGATTGACCTGGAGCCTGAATCCTCTGGGCCTGGTCTAGTACCTTGGACGTTGAGGTCAGAAAGTGGCCTGATTCTGTGGGGACTGTCCTTGCACATGGGTCCAGAGTGGTGGTCTGGTTGTGTCAGTCACTGTGGGGGACCTGCCAGATGATTAGAGCTGCAGAGGCTGGCTTGGTGTAGGGGAATGGCTGAAGCCCTGGGAGGTGAGGGCCATCTGGTATAGGGGGAAGTCCAGAGTAAAGGAACCCTGAGGCCAACCAGGCCCTGGTGTGGTCTTACAGCTTGGGTCTATGGCAGATGGCCCAGTGCTGTGCCAACCATAAAATGCAGGGTCACAGGGGTCACCTGGTGCTCTAGTTTGCCTGGTATCTGGAGTTTCCATGGCAGGATTGGATACCATCTATGCCAGGCAGTGCTAGAGCATTAGGCCATGAGACCCAGCCTGTCTCCAGGGTGGGCCAAGATGCTCAGTCTGCAGAAACTGGCCTTGACCCTGGAACTGTGGAAGCCTGCTGGACTCTGGGTTCTACTGGTAGAGGCATGGGTTGGGGGTGCAAGGCAAAGGTCAATGCTCATTGCCCTCTCACTTAGTCAACCAAAGGGAGTCTCTGTGCACAATATACTGACTGGGGTTTGATGAGAAACAATGCAAATAATACAAACTATCCTCCCTGCCCTCTTCAGTGCATTCCCTCCCATTTCTGTGCTACTGCCAGGTGCTAAAACCCTTCCAACATCTTTGAAAACAGTTCTTGGGACCATCTTTGAGACCGATGTTTCCATGGAGAGATAAGCACTGGAAAGTACCGTTCTACCATCTTACTGCCTTCCCCTATACCATCTAATATGTCTAAATGTTCTCAAGCAACTGATGATTGACCTCAGGAGTGCTCCACCACGGAACTACGCTCCCCAAACCCCCATTTTAAACTTTTGAGATAGGGTCTCACTAAATTGCTGATCCTCCAGCCTCAGCCTCCCAACTAGAAGGGATACAGGCATGTGCCACCACACCTGGCAATGTTTCTCATTTTAAAGATAACAATGAGAAGGCATGAAAGGAAACAAGAAAAATATGCCCCAGATTCAGGGAGAAAGTGCAATCAAGAGTAACCATCACTGAAGAAACACAAACATTGGAATTACCAGCCAAAGACAGCATCAAGTCTTAACTTTAAAACACAAAAATATACATATTTAAGATGCTAAAGGAAAGGATGTAGAGATGTGTGTACACGTATGATTACACGAATGGTATGAATCTACATTGTGCACAACCATAGAAAGGAAAAGTTGTACCCCATTTGTGTACAGTTCATCAAAATGCAGTCTGTAAAAATAAAAAATAAGGAGATGGATTATTAAAAAAATGAACCAAATACACCTTCTAGAGTTGTTAAAAAGTACAAGAACTAAAGTGAAAGTACATGAGCAAGGAATCAGCAGCAGAATTTAAGCAGGCAGAGTTTTATCCATGCTGCAGAATATAACATAAAAAGAATGAAAAGATTGAACGGAAACTAAGAAGCCTATGGGGCATCATCATATATACCAAGGTGCATATAATAAGGTGCCCTGAAAGAGAGGGAAGACGGAAAAGGAAAGAAAGCATATTTGAAGAAATAAGGTCCAGATTAATGGGATGAAAATGACAGAGTAAGTTGCTTCCAAGAGAGGTCCTGCCACTAGAGCAACCAAGAAGCTGGCAAAAGAATAACTAATCGGCAGAATCGATATTTTCTTTGGAAATCTATATTCTATGCAAATACAGACAGCAAACAGAAGACCAAACATAGAGAAGAAACAGAACAAAATTTTGTGGAAGTAGAGTGGCATGTTTCTTTACCCACCTACCAGCTCCCATCACCCAGGACAGCAAAAGTCAAGGAATGGCATTTCATCTTCTTTTGGACACCTGCTGCTCTAGTGGTTGCCAATATGTTATAAAAAATGATTTTAGGAAGCAGAGAAGTTTTTTTGGTTGTTTTATCAACCTTTATCTGTAGTGAATTTCTGGGAATCATCACTCAGAAGCATTTTAAAACAGAAACTACTCAAGCATGCCTGGGGCCAGGGATGGTGGATGACTGCAGTAACATGTGACTCTCAATTCAGGAAGAGAAAGAGACCAAGGGATATTCTTGCTGAAACCAGAGGTTTGTCCTGCTGTGTGAGTTCAATGCACACACCCAGACACTGGTGAGTGCTCAGAAAGGACCTAACTTAACCCTAGATGTCCACCAGTAGCCAATTGCTGGATTCCATTCAAGAAGGAGGCCAAGGGTTAGGGAACAGTTTAAATTGTCTCAATAAACATTGAAAGATGCCAGCCCTGCAAATGAACAGAATTTTTTTTTCTCTCTTTTTTGGTGCAAATTGTTTAGGAAAACCTCTCTCTGGGCAGTGGAAGATGAATGAGATAACAGAAAAGAGATTTCTCTGACCACACAGGACAAGGAAATCTGTCTATACAAAGCTAATTTTAAATATGCACTAGAGCAATGGATGCTGGCAGTCCTCAAAAGACAACCACAGCAAAATCAAGAGAGGTAGTTCAACGTGAATTCTAGAGACCACATTATAATATTGAAAAATGTCTGATTTTAATCAAAAACATTAATAGGCATATAAATTTTTTAAGAGTTTGGCCCATTTACAGGGAAAAGTAAACAACAACAACAACAACAACAACAACAAAAATGAAGTCGCCACAAGTTTTAATCAGATAAACTTGACATTGAACCTAATAGACAAATGTTTGAAAACTTTTGCCTGAAAATATGTTCCAAGAAATAAGAAAATCTGTGGAGAAAACAGAACAGTATATGAATGATTTGGAATATCATTAAAGAAACAAAAATATGTATTTTAAAAAACGACCAAATGGAAATCCTGAAATTCACAATAAAAAAGCAGGAATGAAAACATCACCAAGGATTTCAACAGAAAATTTGAGCAGGAGGGATAAATGATCAGTGAACATGTAGATAGGACAATTGAAATAATCCATTCTGAGGAACAGGAAAAAAAAAGAAGAAGAAAAATAATAGACAGATTTCAAGGGACCTGTGAGACACCAGGAACTGCATGAGCACACATATTGACAGAAGAACAGAGGGACAGGGGAAGAGAATATTTGAAGAAATGGTGATTGAACTCCCCAAATTTGAGGAAAGATGTGCAATTACAAATCCAAGAATCTCAATAAGTTCCCAGTGGAATATAATCAAAGGGATTTAGATTGGACCATATTATAATTAAGCTGTAGATAAAGAAGAACAAAAGGAAAATCTTGAAAGTAACAAGACAATATGGACTGACTATTCAGGTACAAGCTATCCTCAATAAATTTAAGATCTAATTTCTATCAGAAACCAGGAAAGCAGTGGAATGTCTTACTTCAAATGCTGAAAGAAGAACTTGCATATAAAGGACAGTGTTATACCCAGTAAAGACAGAAGCAGCTTCCTTGTGACAAGTGCTCCATGTCCCCCGAATAAAGCTCTTCTCCTCAGATCTCGGCATGTAGATTGAGTCCTTCCCACGATTGCGGTGTTCAGGTCTCTATCTGGGTTGTGGTGGTGAGCCGGTGTACCAGGCCTTCCTCCAGCATTGGGGTCCGTGGAACAAATAGGAATGGTTTATTAGTAAACATTAAGACAGCTGCGAAGAATACATTGGGAAATATAAAGAAAAAAACGTTAGGAGAAAGTCAAAACGGTACAGTGGGAAAACCAGTCAAGCAAAAGGTAAGGCAGTGTTGAGGATATACGCAAATGAAAACTAGATGATACCAATGGCTAAATGACAGTATCAGTATCCACCTTAAATTTATAAGCTTTGAGCTCATCAATTCAAAGTCCTAGATACACAGAATGAGTTCCAGCAAAAAAAAATAAAAAGTACAATCTAGATGTGATCCAACTCTGCTGTCTGTCTGTAAGAGAATGATGATTTATATCCAAGCACTTCAACATAAGCTCAACATACATTGAAAAGGAAAGGATGGAGAAAAGGTATTGCATTGAAAGATTGTGACAAAAGACACCCAGGTGGTGCCACCATTATTTTTAATTTTTTTCCCACTTTTTAAAAATATGTTTGTGTTAGTCATACATGACAGTAGAATGTATTTTGACATATCATATGTACATGTTGCATAACTTCCCATGATGTGAAACTGGTGTAAACTGGTGTGGTCGCGGATTCATATATGAACATAGGAAAGTTATGTCTGATTCATTCTACTGTCTTTCCCATTTCCATCCCCTTCCCTCCCCTGTCAATACAGTGAACCGCCACTCCTTCCTTCCCCCCAACCCCGCGCCTATTGTGAGCTGCCATCGGAATATCATAGAGAATGCTCAGCCTTTGGTTTTTGGGGATTGGCATATTTCACTTAGCATGATAACCTCCAGTTCCATCCATTTACTGGCAAATGCCATAATTTCTTTCTCCTTTATGGCTGAGTAATATTCCATTTCTTATATGTACCACATTTTCTTTATCCATTCATCTATCGAAGGGCTCCTGGGTTGGTTCCATAGGACAGCCATCGTGAATTGAGCTGCTATGATCATTGATGTGGCCATGTCACCACAGTATGCTGATTTTAAGTCCCTTGGGCATATCTCATACTAAACAAAGTTGCCATAAACATACATTGGAGAAAAGATAGCATCTTCAACAAATGTTGTTGGGAACACTAGAACTCCATATGCAATAAAATGAAGTGAGACCCCTATCTCTCACCTTGCACAAAACTCAACTCTAAGTGAATCAAGGACCTAGGTATTAGACCAGATACCCTGTGCCTAGTAGAAGAAAACATAGGCCCCATCCTCCATCACATTATCTTAGGAACCAAATTCCTCAGCAAGACTCTGAAAGCACAAGAAGTGAAATCGAGAATCAATAAATTGGATTGCATCAAACTAAAAATCTTCTTCACAGGAAAGGAAGCAATCAGGAATGTGAAGAGAGAGTCTACAGAGTGGGAGAAAATCTTTGCCACCTGCACCTCAGATACAGCATTAATCTCCAGGATATAAAAAGAACTTGAAAATCTTCCAAATAACCCAGTCAGTAAAGTGACTAAAGAACTGAACGACACTTCACAGAAGAAGAAATATGATTGATCAACAAACTTATGAAAAAATGTTCAACATCAAGAGAAATGCAACTTAAAAGCGCACTGAAATTTCATCTCACTCCAGTCAGAGTGGCGATTATCAAGAATACAAGTAACAATAAATGTTGGCAAGGATGTGAGGAAAAAGTTACACTCATACATTGCTGGTGGGACTGCAAATTGGTGCAACCACTCTGGAAAGCGGGATGAGGTTTCCTCAGAAAACCTGGAACGGAGCCACCATTTGACACAGTTACCCAACTCCTCAGCATACACCCAAAGGACATAAATTCAGCCACCATTAATTGTAAAAAAAATTAACTTTAAGTGAAAAAATTGTGACAGAAGAAAGGTATGGGTATAAAGTTCAATTCATCAAAAGGGGAGAAAAAATTAAATATGTATGCTGCATGCAATAGTCCAAGAATCAGGTGAGCAGAACTGTAGGGAAAACACAGAGTTCTTCAAAGTAGCTAGAGAATGCCACATTTTACTTTAATTAATGCATGAAACCACTGGAGTGAGGATCTGTAAATAAATAGAGCACTTGGACACAACAAAGCCCCCACATATCTATGCCTCAACAGACACACAAAGAACACTGCACTGCATCCAGTGACAGAAGAATACAAACTAAGTTGAATCACATGGAACATTCTCCACCAATAGACCATGATTGGGCCACAAATAAGTCTCCATACTAAAAGTATTAAATCACACAAAACATATATATTTTTTTCTGAACACAGTAGAATGAAGGTAAGAAAAATAAATTACAGAGGGAAACCCCAAAGTTGCTAAATGTGAGGAAGTAAACAGTGCCTGTGCAAATAATGAAAGGATAAATAATGAGGGAAGTCAGCAAATACACTCAGAAAACATAAATAAAAACAGGATGTACTCAAACCAGTGGGATACTGTGAAAGCAGTGCTCTCACAGAAGATTATAGATTTAAGTGCCCACATTGGAAAGAAGGTGGATTTTATATCCATAGTCTAACTCAATACCTTAAAGAAATACAAACTGTAGAGGAAACAACAACCCAAGGCAACAGAAAGAAAGAAATAATAAAGATTAGAATAGAAGTAAAACAAAAATGAAAGAAAAAGAAAACAATACAATGCTAAGCATTCACGCAAGCAAATGTTGGTTCTTTTTAAAAGATCTACAAAATTGACACACCTTTACACAGGAATAGCTAGCAAAAGAAGAGGGAAGGATCTAATATCAAATAAGAACTGAACATATTGACTTTACTACCAAATTAAAGATATGATAGATAAGTGGGATGCCATTAATCTTAAAAGCCTCTGCACAGGTATGGAAGTGATTCACAGCATGAAGAGAGAGTATGCAGAATGGGAGAAAATCGTGGCCAGCTACACCTCCATTAGGGGATAAATATACAGAATATACAGAGAACTCAAAAAACCTAACACCAAAAAAACCCAAATAAGCCAATAAATAAACATGCAAAGGAACTAAAGAGAATTTTCTCAAAAGAAGAAACACAGAAGGCCAATAAACATGAAAAAATGTTCAATGCCTCTAGCAACTGGAGACATGCAAATCAAAACTACACTTAGAATTCATCTCATTCCAGTGAGAATGGCAATGATGAGGGATATGAAAAACACAAAATGCTGGTGAGGATGTGGGGAGAAAGGAGCACTTATACATTGTTGGTGGGACTGCAGACTTGTACAACCTGTCTGGAAAGCAGTATAGGATTCCTCAAAAAAAGTAAGAATGGAATCACCATATGACCCTGCTATCCCACACCTGGGTGTTTTACCAAAAGATCAAAACTTGGAAAATTACAGTGATATAGCCACACTCATGTTTATAGCGGCACAATTCACAATATCTAAATTATGGAATCAACCCAGATGCCTGTCAATAGATGAATGAATGAAGAAATTGTGGCACATATATATATATATACACACACACACACATATATATAGATAGACAGCTATAGATATATATACACACGCATGCACACACACACACACACATGATTACTACTCATCCATGAAAAGCAATGAAATCATGGCTACTGCCAGTAAATGGATAGATATGGAGAATATCATGCTAACTGAAATTAGCTAAACTCAGAGAATCTCAAGTCGAATGTTTTTTGTCATATGTTGAAGCTAGATTAAAATGAAGACATGAGGGAGGGAAGGATAAGATTAATTGAAGAAACAATCAAATACAAATGAATAGCCAAGAGAAAGTAAGTCTAGTAGAGTAGCAGAAGGAGAATGGAAAAGAGGAGGGAGGACAGGAGGGAAAAGTGGGGATTTCATGAATGGAATTTGATTCCCATGCATATATGAGTCTGTTGGCATGAACCCAACTACTATGTATAACCATAAAGCTCAAATAATAATAAAATAATAATAACAACAAAAGATAAAGATAGTATACGGTAAAAATAGAAAACTATGAACAATTTTATACCAGCAGATTATATACCTGAATGAAAAGGGCAATTCTCTAAATGCACACAAATTAGCAAAACTAACTAATACAAAAGAAAATAGGAAATATGAGCAGGCCTAAAACAGAAACAGTGACTGGATAAAAAAAAAAAAAAAAAACTCTCAACAGGAAAAATCTCTGGAACAACTGACTTCATCATTTAATTTTATCAAAATAGATTCTATCCAAATTTAAGCATTAACATGAATTCTTCTCCTAGTCAATTAAAAACAGAAGGGGGTAAACTACCACACCCATTCAATTAGGCCAACCCTGAACTTACAACAGTGACAATTCAGCACAAGAATCTATGCACACACCTCCTTACCAGCAAATACTTGCACATTCCAATGTCAAAACATCCTACAGTTACAGCAACCAAAACCACAGATAATGGCACAGGCAGAGGCATATAGATCAACCAAATATTATGTAGAGGCAAGATAAAATCCCATACATCATTGACATGTTAATTTTGGCATGGGTGCCAAACACATTCACTGGGGAAAGAATGATCTCTACAACAAATGTTTCCAGGTGGGGTGTGGGTGTTTCATGTGGCAGTGAAATAAACCCCATGCCAGCATTGATCTACTTGACCCTCAACCTCTGTGCTGTTTCTTACACCATCAAAGCAAGGGATTAAAGGTTCGATTATAAACTTTCATTTTGTCTCATTTTTTTTAATTGGTTGCTTGGACACCTGGAGGCTCAGTTTCCCCCAGTTCAGTTGAGCTACTGACAGGGACAACTGGACATTCACATACCAAGAACTGCAGTTGAGACCTACCTCACACCATGACACAGAAATAACTCAAAAATGGATCATACATCTATAAGTTCTTGGTGTTTGGTCCCAAATATAAAGATACCCACAGAATGGGAGAAATACATGAAGACAATATATTTTCTAAGTGTTAAGAATCTATAATGCATAAAGAACATAAAAATGAGAAGACCAAAAAAGTTAAGAAATGGAGAAGAATAAGAATAGTCAGTTGTCCAAAGAACATCAGCAGATGTCCAACAATCATGTGAACGGACACTCAACATCATTAAGTGTTGTGGAAATACAAATAAAAATGGCAGTAGCACACTACTTCTTAGGCACAGGGCTATCTATCTACTTTCAGAAAGATGGAAAGTAGGAAGTCTTAGAAAGACTGTGGATAAATTGGATCTCGGTAGAATGGTGCAGTGGCTGCCATGGTGCTCTTTCCAAAAGTTAAGCCAAATTACCATATGGCACAGTGATTGAACTTCTAGGTTTATACCACAAATAATTGAAAACTGGAACTCAAACAACTACTTGTATTTTGACGTTCACAGCAGCATTTTTCTCACATGATAGAACCAATGCAAAAGTCCATCAATAGATGAATGGATAAGTAAAGTGTGCTATGTGTGTAAAATAGAACAGTATTCAAACCTAAACAGTAATGATACACGTGTCAACGTGCATAAAACTCAAATTATTATTTTAAATTATGTGAGACACAAAAATTTCCATATTGTATGTTCCCAGTAGTTAGGAAATATCTAGAGGAGTAATTCCACAAGGACCAGGAGAAAATCACTGGTGGCCAGGTTCTAGGGGAAGGGGAGAATGAAGACTGACTATTTTACATTTACCTCTTTCCTTCTAGAGGAATGAAAATGATTTAAGACTTAATAGAGGCAGTGACTTCAGGGCACTGTGCATGTGCTAAGTACCACTGAATTGTTAAATCCTAAAGTTTATTTTTTTAATTTAATTTAATGCTCTTTGAAGTCCACTACTATTTATAAAAGCATACTAACCAATTATAAGGATAGTAGGATAGATAGTCTTTGCCACACCCCTAAGTGAACAAAAGAAACTTCAAAATGACTTCAGTATTACAATTAGTGTCTATGCACTAATTGGTGGAAATATGCTTGCAATTTTCAAAAACGTAAATAATCGGGTTATGGTGACCTTTCATAAAGCAAAAAGTTCTTATAATATTTTAATAATAGATTTCTATGAAATAATGGCTACAGACTTTCAAATTGCCAAGAAAAGCAATCTACACAACCAAGTAGTTCCTTGAACTCAAAGAAGAAAACACTCAAGCAGATTACAGCCTAGACACAACAACATGAAATTCTTGAAAATGGAAGATCAAGAGACAATCTTAACAGCAGACAGACAGAAGTGGCTCATCATATATGTAGAATCTTCATAAGGTCAACAGCTCACTTTTCATTAGGACTGTGGATATTAGAAGATGATGGGGTGAAGTACTCCAAGTATTGGAAGAAAAAGACTGTCAAGCAAGAATTCTATACCCAGCATAACTATGACCCCTAAAACTGTTAGGAAATTGGAGACACTCATATATAAAGAAAAGCATGAAATAATTTTCATTAGGAGTCCTGCCATGGAAAATTGGAGATAGACTTCAGGTTTACCCTGGTTTTCCCTCTTCGATGGAACTCGAGGGACCATGGCTGAATTCCTGGAGTGAGCAGATCAAGATCATGAGTGGTATGGTGACAGTCAAGAGAGCAATTGGTCAATGGAAAACTGATGAATGAAAAAGCAGAAAAACTACAAAAAAAAAGATTTAAATGGATGAATGTTGAAGGTGGTGAAAGCTATGCCATTGTAAAGCATGCAGAATTCCTGCTAGAGCCTCAGATGATGACCCCAGATTGCCAGCACAGCTTAGAAGCTGCCTATACCAACCTTCAGAAAATGCTGGAAAGAAGAAAAGACTTGAAAGAAGCTGAGGAATATAAAGAAACACATTCATTATTGTACTCAGTAGAGTTAGAGGCCTGAAACTCTTCTGTGTGGAGTGTCTTCTGTATTAAATCCTTGGATCCATTCTATAATTCTTTTCTTTTGACCACTGCTCTTCTGTGTTTGAGTAGTACTCAGGGAGTCCTTCAGGCTGAAATGAAGTAAGATGCAGTGAGAGCAATGCTAAGAAGGCATAAAGCTGTGAAAAATTACCTTTTAAAGAAGAAAGACCTTAAGTTGATAATCTAAACACCCACCTGAGGGCATGAGAGCACACTGACCAAACGAAATGCAAAGCACACAGAAGAAAAGAAATAAGATTGTCAGGGAGAAAAGTAGAGAACCAAGAAAAGAAAAGGAAAATTAACATTGTAGCATTATCAAAATTATTCCTTCGAAAATATCTGTAAAACTGACAATAATTTAATTAAATTGGACACAACGAATCGAGAGGAAGTAAATAATTAAATTAAAAATGGAATATGGACAATTACCCCTGGCCTTAATAAAGTAAAAAGTATTATAAGGTAATACTATGAAAAATTGTTTGACTACAAACAAGATAGCCCAAGCAAACTTGACAAATTCCTAGAAAGACATAAGATGTCAAAATTGTGTAGGAAGGATAAAACGATAATCTGTGTGTAACGAGGAAATAGATAGTATTAGAAATTAAACAACAGTAAAACTTGTCCAAAAGAAAATCCTGGGGCCAGTTGGCTACACCAGTGAATTCTAAAAACATTTGAAGAAAAGTTAACAGCACTCATTCAGAAATTCCTGCCAAAATAAAGGAATAAGGAACACTTCTCTTCTCATTTTAACTGTTACCTTGTAACAAACTAGATAGTAACATTTGTAGAAAAGGAAAAAAACAATAAACAAAAGAGCCCTCCAAAGTCAAAAGAATAGGAAGTTCTTAAACTTGATTAAGTCTTCTAAGGAAAACTCACAGGTAACAGCACATTTAATGGTGAAAGGAGAGTTTTCTGCCTAGCATTAAGAACAAAAAGAAGTGTGCTCTCACCACCTCTATTCAACATCACACTGGAGGTTCTAGCTAGGGGAAGTGAGAAAGAAAAAGAAATGGAGGGCAACCAGATAGAAAAATAAGGTCTTAAGTGATCATTCCACGATCTTGTGTGTAGTTATACAAAAGAATTCACAAAACTGCCAGGGATAATGAACATTATTCCTAAGATTGCAAGAAAGAAGACAAACATGCAAAAAGCATCTGTATTTCCAGATGCTAGTAATGGAAATGGAATTGGGAAACTTTCATTTACACTAGCATTCAAAGGAATAAAATAGTTATGATTAAATTTAACAAAAGAGGTGCACCTGGGAAGAAACAAAAGAAAATCTTTGAAAAGAATCAAGGCTTTAAATGTGAGGGGAAACAAAACCTGCTCACATAGAGGAAGACAATGTTTTAAGACAGAAGTAGTCCATCTGTAGATTAAATGAAACTCCGTATCAACACCCCAGTTGACACTGAAAAACTGATGCTAAAATTAAATAAAGAGAAATAAATGAATAAAATTGGGTTTTCAAGATGGCAGCCGAGACGGTGGCTGCATTTCATGTTGCTCCAGGACTTAGGATTCAAAAGAGGAGATATTGAGACACTTGGGACCAACTCAAAGCAGCCAGGTGAGTCTCTCTCGATGGGGAGGCGTCCCGGATGGGAAGGTCGTCCCGGAACGCAGGGAACTTTGTGAAGTAGAGCTGCCAGCGAGACACCCCTCCCCCCCGCTGGAGCAGTGAACTCAGAACAACTGGAAGCATCGTAGAGGAGGCCGCTCAGCACAGCGCTGGGACTCGGAGCAACCACTGGGACTCCGGTGCTGCCCAGGGGAGGAGCGGCGAGGAGAGCCGTGTGCACTCACAACACCGGGGCCTGCCCTGAGGAGGAGGAGGAGGAACGTGGCCGCTTGGATTCGGAGTGACTATACCAGAGCTACAGGCAGTTGCCAGAGAGAAGCTGCGCGGCAAGCTGTTTGGACTTAGAGCGACTGCTTCTGAACACCGGGCCTTCCTGAGGACGAAGAGGAGGAGGAGGCGCCGGCCGCTTGGATTCGTGAGAGTGGCTATACCAGAGCTACAGGCGGGTGCCAGAGGAGGGGCTGCATGGGAGCTGTTGGACTCAGACACTTCTGAACACTGGGGGCCTGCCCGGAGGAGGCGGAGGAGGAGGAGGAGCGCGGCGGTCGTTTGGACTCGCAGTGACGCATTAGAGATCCAGGCAGCTGCTCAGAGGAGGAGGCGATTGGTGAGTTGTTTGGACTTAAAGCGGACCGCTCCTGAACACCAGGGGGGCTGCGTGGAGGAGAAGCGCGATGGGTCTCGTGGTCTCGAGTGGCTGCACTAGAGCTCCGGGCGGTTGCCCAGAGTGATCGTGCAGTGGGTCACGTGGATCAGAGCCACGCAGAGCGACCGCTCCTGAACCCCCGGGAGGTTACCTGGAGGAGGAAGAGGAACGGGGAGGGTCATTTCGACTCGGAGTGATGGATTGCCCCGGCTACGGGTGTGTGGGTGGGAGGAGGAGGCAACACAGTGAGTTGCTGGACTCGTACTGACCGCACCAGAATACTGTGCGGCTATCTGGAGGAAGAGGTGTGTGGCGGGTCTCTGGGACTCAGAGTGATTGTACGGGGCCCCAGGTGGCTGCTCAGAGGAGGGGACGCATAGGCAGGCGATTAGGTGCAGAGCAGGGTCCAGGATCTAGGAGGCTTCTTGTGGGAAGAGCCCCACAGAGACACGCTTAGGGGTGGATGCGAAGGTTCCAGGGACGCGGGCAGATTCTCTGAGGAGGGGCAGCTTAAGGAGATAAATCTGCGAAGGTGTGAGACTCCCAGGCCCAGGAGGTTAGGGCCTGACACCTGGGAACTTTGCAGAGGAAGGCAGCCCAGCCCAGGTGGTAGCTGTAAATTGAGGGGAACCTCTAGGAGGGAACTGAGCAGCGAGACCTCCCCACCGGGTGAGTCTTCCCTGCTGGGTAAGGTTTCCCCACAAGGATGGTAAAACCAGAGACACAGGCCCAAACAGGACTTGTCTCAGCCCGCAGCCTAGTTCCCCTTTGGACGACCATTGGTCAACAAGTGGAGGCACCTCTGCCCACTAGCAGGGAATAACCCCACATGAAGGCCACCACTCCTAGAGAGGCAGCTTCCTGTGGAGCACCGCATTATCAACTTCCTCCAAGACTTCAGCCTACTGAAGGCTAAGAGGGGATATATAGAAATCTTTCAAGGACATTGTAAGTCATAGAGGAAATCTGCAATATCTCAGCGGTCCACTGATACCCTGGACAATATGAGGAAAACAAGGAAAGAAAATGCCCCAAACAATCTAGATGTTACATCAATAAAACCCAATGACAGCCTGGCAAAGAAATGACAGAAAACGAGTTCAGAATGTACATAATTAAAACCGATCAGAGAAGCAAACGATAAGATTGAAAGAGCACAATGCAAGCAACAGAATGATGAGATGAAAGAGCAATGCTGGCATTGAATGATCACACCAATCGACAGTTTAAAAGAGCAACTACAGGAAGCAAAAGATGATTTCAATAAGGAGTTAGAGATATTGAAAAAAAAACAAACAGAAATCCTTGACATGAAGGAAACAATAAACCAAATTAAGAACTCCATAGAAAGCATATCAGCTAGGATAGAACACCTGGAAGACAGAACCTCAGACATTGAAGACAAAATATTAACCTTGAAAACAAAGTAGAACACACAGAGAAGATGGTAAGAAACCATGACAGAATCTACAACAACTGTGGGATATCATGAAAAGGCCAAATTTAAGAATTATTGGGATTGAGGAAGGCTTAGAGAAAGAAACCAAAGGAATGAACAATCTATTCAATGAAATACTATCAGAAAATTTCCCAAATCTGAAGAATGAAATGGAAAATCAAGTTCAAGAGGCTTATAGGACTCCAAATACCCAAAATTACAACAGGCCCACATCAAGGCACATTATAATGAAAATGCCTACACCACAAAACAAAGACAGAATTTTAAAGGCTGTGAGAGAAAAGAACCAAATTACATTTCAGGGGGAAACCAATATGGATACCAGCAGATTTTTCAATCCAGACCCTAAAAGCTAGAAGGGCCTGGAACAACATTTTTCAAGCCCTGAAAGAAATGGATGCCAACCAAGAATCTTATACCCAGCAAAACTTACCTTCAAATTTGGCGATGAAATAAAATCCTTCCATGATACGCAAAAGCTGAAAGAATTTACAAAATGAAAGCCAGCATTACAGAACATCTCACAAAATATCCATGAGGAAGAGATGAAAACAAAGAAGCAAATCAGCAAAGGGAGGAATTATCCCTAAAGGAATTGCAAATAAAGGAGGAACCAAGTTGTGTCAACAAATAAATAAATAAAATTTAAATAATGAACCCAATGACCGGGGAAACCGAATCATATCTCAATAATAACCCAGAATATTAATGGCCTGAATTCATCAATCAAAAGACATAGACTGGCAGATTGGATTAAAAAGAAGGATCCAACAATATGTTGCCTCCAAGAGACTCACCTCATAGAAAAGATACCCATAGACTAAAGGTGAAAGGATGGGGAAAAACATACCAATGCACATGGACTCAGCAAAAAAGCTGGAGTATCCATCCTCATTTCAGACAATGTGGACGTCAAGCCAAAGTTAGTCAGAAGGGATAAAGAAGGTCATTTCATACTGCTTAAGGAAAGCATAATCAGCAAGATATAACAATCATAAACATTCTATGCCCCAAACAGTGGCTCATCCATGTATGTCAAACAAATCCTTCTCAATTTCAGAAACCAAATAGACCATCACACAATAATACTAGGTGATTTTAACACACCTCTCTCACCACTGGACAGATCTTCCAGACAAACATTGAACAAAGAAACCATAGATCTCAATAACACAATCAATAATTTAGACTTAATGGACATTTACAGAATATACCGTCCAACCAAGAGCGAATACACTTTCTTCTCAGCAGGATATGGATCCTTCTCTAAAATAGACCACAAAGCTAATGTTAGCAAATACAAGAACATAGAGACACTACCATGTATTCTATCAGATCATAATGGATTGACGTTAGAAATAATGAAGAGTAAAACACAGAAACTATTCCAACATCTGGATATTAAACAATATGCTATTATATGATGAATGGATAACAGAAGATATTAGGAAGGAAATTAAAAAATTGTTAGGGGTAAATGAGAACAAAGAAACATCATACAAAAATCTCTGGGACACTACGAAAGCAGTACTTAGAGGGAAATTTATTTCATGGAGCGCATTTAATAAAAGAAGTAAAGCTCAACAAATAAACGACCTAACACTACAGCTCAAAGCCCTAGAAAAAGAAGAACAGACCAGCACCAAAAGTAGTAGAAGACAGGAAATAGTTAAACTCAGAGCTGAAATCAATGAAATTGAAACAAAAGAAACAATACAAAAAATTGACAAAATAAATAGTTGGTTCTTCAAAAAATAAACAAAATTAATAAACCTTTCGCCACACTTACCAAGAGAAGACGAGAGAAAACCCAAATCACTAAAATTCGGAATGAACAAGGAAATATCACAACAGCAGGATTGAAATACAAAACATAATTAGAAGCTATTTTGAAAAGCTATACTCCAACAAAATAGAAAATTTCGAAGACATCAACAGGTTTCTAGAGACATATGAATTGCCTAAACTGAATGAGGAGGACATACAGAATTTAAGTAGACCAATTTCAAGTACTGAAGTCGAAGAAGTCATCAAAAGCCTACCAACAAAGAAAAGTCTGAGACCAGATGGGTTCTCAGCCGAGTTCTAAAAAACCTTTAAAGAAGAGCTCATTCCAATAGTTCTCACAGTATGCCATAAAATAGAAGAGGAGGGAACCCTCCCAAACTCATTCTATGAAGCCAATATCACACTGATACCTAAACCAGACAGAGACTCATCACGGAAAGAAATTTCAGGCCAATATCCTTAATGAACATTGATGCAAAAATTCTCAACGAAATTTTAGCAAATCACATACAAAAACATATAAAAAGATAGTGTACCATGATCAAGTGGGTTTCATCCCAGGGATGCAAGGTTGGTTCAACATCAGGAAATCAATAAATGTAATTCACCATATCAATAGACTTAAAGTCAAGAATCACATGATTATTTCAATAGATGCAGAAAAAGCATTTGGTAAAATACAGCACCCCTTCATGCTCAAAACACTAGAAAAAAGAGGGATAGTGGGAACATTCCTTAACATTGTAAAGGCCATTGATGCTAAGCCCATGGCTAATATCATTCTAAATGGTGAAAAACTGAAAGCATTCCCCGTAAAACTGGAACAAGGCAGGGATGCCCTCTTTCACCACTTCTATTCAACATCGTTCTTGTGACTCTAGCCAGAGCAATTAGACAAACCAAAGAAATTAAAGGGATACAAATTGGAAAAGAAGAACTCAAACTATCCCTGTTCGCTGATGACATGATTATATATTTAGAGGAACCCGGAAATTCCACCAGAAAACTCTTAGAACTCATAAGTGAATTTGGTAAAGTAGCAGTTTACAAGATCAATGCTCATAAATCCAATGCACTTTTATACATAAGTGATGAATCTTCAGAAAGAGAAATTAGGAAACTACCCCATTCACAATAGCCTCGAAAAAATAAAATATTTGGGAATCAATCTCACAAAAGAGGTGAAAGAACTCTACAATGAGAACGATACAACACAAAGAAAGAAATTAAAGAACACCTTAGAAGATGGAAAGATCTTCCATGTTCTTGGATAGGAAGAATTAATATTGTCAAAATGGCCATACTACTTAAAGTGCTATACAAATTCAATGCAATTCCAATTAAAATCCCAATGAGGTATCTTACAGAAATAGAGCAAGCAATTATGAAATTCATCTGGAAGAATAGAACCCAGAATAGCTAAAGCAATTCTTAGCAGGAAGAGTGAAACAGGGGGTATTGCAATACCAGATCTTCAACTCTACTACAAAGCAATAGTAACAAAAACGGCATGGTATTGGTACCAAAGAAAGGTAGATCAATGGTACAGAATAGAGGACACGGACACAAACCCAAATAAATACAATTTTCTCATACTAGACAAAGGGGCCAAAAATATGCAATGGAGAAAAGATAGCCTCTTCAACAATGGTGCTGGGAGAATTGGAAATCCATATGCAACAGAATGAAACTAAACCCGTATCTCTCACCATGCTGAAACTAAACTCAAAATGGATTAAGGACTTTGGAATCAGACCAGAGACCCTGCAGATTATAGAAGAAAAAGTAGGTCCAGATCTTCAACATGTCGCTTAGGACCAGACTTCCTTAACAGGACTCCCATAGCACAAGAAATAAAATCAAGAATCAATAACTGGGATAGATTCCAACTAAAAAGCTTTCTCTCAGCAAAGGAAACTATCAGCAATGTGATGAAAGAGCCTACAGAGTGGGAGAATATCTTTGCCAATCATACTTCAGATAGAGCACTAATCTCCAGAATCTATAAAGAACTCAAAAAACTCTAGTCCAAGAATTCAAATAATCCAGTCGACAAATGGGCTAAGGAAATGAATAGACACTTCACAGGAGAAGATCTACAAGCAATCAACAAACATATGGAAAAATGTTCAACATCTCTAGTAATAAGATAAATGCAAATCAAAACCACCCGAAGATTCCATCTCACCCCAATTAGAATGGCGATTATCAAGCATATGAGCAACAACAGGTTTTGGCAAGGATGTGGGGAGAAAGGTACCCTCGTACATTGCTGGTGGGGCTGCAAATTAGTGCAGCCACTCTGGAAAGCAGTGTGGAGATTCCTTAGAAAACTTGGAATGGACCCTCCATTTGACCCAGCTATCCCACTCCTTGGCCTATTCCCAAAGGACTTAAAATCAGCATACTACAGAGATACAGCCACATCAATGTTCATAGCTGCACAATAGCCAGACTATGGAACCAACCTAGATGCCCTTCAATTGATGAGGGATAAAGATACTGTGGTATATATACAATGGAATATTACTCAGCCATAAAGAATGATAAAATTATGGCTTTTGCCGGCAAATGGATGAAATTGGAGAGTATCATGCTAAGTGAGATAAGCCAATCTCAAAAGCCAAAGGACGAATGATATCGCTAATAAGTGGATGATGACACATAATGGGGGGAGGGAAGGGTTAGTGTTAGGGTTAGAGTTAGGGTTAGGGAGGGGGGCAAGTATGGAGGAAGGAAGCACTGTATAGAGGGAAAAGAGGGGTGGGAGGGCTGGGGGGAAGGGAAAAAATAACAGAATGAATCAAACAAGATACCCTATGTAAATTTATGATTACACAAATGGTATGCCTTTACGCCATGTACAAACAGAGAAAGAACATGTATTCCATTTGTTTACAATAATAAATAAATAAATAAATAAATAAATAAAATTAAATAAAGAGAAATGATGAGCAAACTAACTTCACCAACATGGCAGAATGGAATTTTCCAGAAAATAATGCTGGACAGCTATCCCTGCACAAAATTACCTTCACCAAGGAGCTAAGGAATCCAGGTGAGAGTTACAGCATGTGGGTGTAGCACAGGTTTAAAATAGACCCATCGAGGGGCCAGAGCTGTGGCTCAGTAGAAGAGCACTTGCCTGGCACGTGGGAGGCCCTGGGTTTGATACTCAGCACCACATATAAATAAATAAATAAAGATCCATTGACAACTAAAAAAAAATTTTAGAAATAGA
This sequence comes from Sciurus vulgaris, assembly GCF_902686455.1. Taxonomy (NCBI): domain Eukaryota; kingdom Metazoa; phylum Chordata; class Mammalia; order Rodentia; family Sciuridae; genus Sciurus; species Sciurus vulgaris. The sequence goes on along the minus strand of NC_136471.1, from coordinate 86,774,478 downwards.
CCCTTTGAAGAACGTGGAAAGGACAGTTTCACACTAACTGTGTGACCTTTCCCCCACACTAAGGCTGAAAGACCTCAGAAAAGACACCCTCAACATGCTTAAAGAGAATGAAGTGAACCACTGACTGTATCACAGACCCCAGAACCATGCCTACCTCAGTGAAACTCAGTGCCAGTGTAGAACCAGTGGACCCAACTATAGGCTGGCTCCTACACACACAAGTTTCTGCTCTCAGCCAGCACCAGACTGGTCGCAGACTCATTTACCAAGCCCTTCTGCTGTTCACCAACTGCCTGTGCACCCAGGTCTGGATTCACATTCCAGAAGACGCAGTTGCCTGCCCACCAATCCCCACAGCCCAGGCTCTAGGCCCACCCAGCACACCTATGCACCAGGCACCTTTGCACCACATAATGAACCCAAACATGGGCCATCCCACACAAGCACTCCAGCAGCAAACCCGCACGTGAACTCTGAAATATGGTCTGATCAGAATCAATCTCTGGATCTACTGATGCCAAGGTTGCCCTGAATAATCTGGTCTCTGGAGACTAGAAGGTCCCTTCCCCTTTACATTCACAGAAACCAATGCACAACCACAGGTATCATGAATATCAGGGAATCACAACACCAGCAAAACGGCAATGTACAACACCAGTACAGGACTCTAAAGATGTGGACATCTATGCATTACCTGACAATGTATTCCAATAAAGGCCTAAAGTCAGATCATGAAAATGCAAGGGAACACAGATAGAAAATGAACATTATTGCTGGGTGCAGTGGCGCATGCCTGTAACGCCAGCGGCTTGGCAGGCTGAGGCAGGAACATTGCAAGTTTCAAAGTCAGCCTCAGCAAAAGCAAGCACTAAGCAACTCATTGAGACCCTGTCTCTAAATAAAGTACAAAATAGTGCTGGGGATGTGGTTCAGTGTTCGAGTGCCCCTGTGTTCATCCCTGGTACCATCCCCATAAAAAAAAAGAAGAAAGGAAGAAAAAGAAAAAGAAAGAAGAGAAAGAAGAAAAGGAATTTATCAAGGAACGATGCAAAAAATAAATAAAATGAGAAGATACAATAAAGGACAGAAATCACGAAAGAAAAAGAAATAAAACAAAAATGAAATTCTGGACTGCAAGAACACAATGACCAAAATTTAAAATTCCATGGGGAACTTTCATAGCAGCTCAGTCATACAGAAAAATGGATCAGTGAACCCAAAGAGAGGAGTTTTGTAATTTAGCCATTGGAGGAATGAAAAGAAAACAAAGAGTGCAGGAGTCCCATGAGGTTTATGGCATACCATCAAATGAACTAATATATGCATTATGGGAGTATAATAAGGTGGAGAGGAAGAGAAAGAGGTGCAAAGCTTATGTAAGGATATAATGGCTGAACACTTCCAAGACTTGAGGAGTGATGGAGCAATACAGACAGCCAGTATCACCCAACACAGCCATTTTATGTATTGTCACCAAAATGGCAGAATAGAGACCATGAGCTTCACTCTCCCACAGGAAACCGATTACAACTACCCTGTGGCAAACTTAGAGCCAAGATATTTCTTAGACACTCTATTATAATCAAACTCTCCTAAACGATGAATAGAGAGGGTTTTGAAAGAACACATGAAAAGGAGTGTCCCCCACCGCCTATCAGCAGAATTCTCAACAGATCCTGTCTGGTCAGGGGTACTTGAGCTAATATTTAAAGTGCTGAAAGTGAGGAACAACCTGCCCACAGAGAATGCTGTACTTGGCAAGGCTGTCCTTTGGGGAAGAGGAGGAGTACAGATATTCCCACGCAGGACAAAATAGCCATCACTTCATCACCACTGGAACTACCTTACAGCAATTACTAAAAGGGGAGTTCTTGATGTTAAAGGAAAAGACGCTAACAACAGGAAAACATGTCAAAGTATAAAAACTCACTCTAAAACTAAAATGTAGTCAAGTTCTGAATACAGTGATACTGCAATGGTGGTACATACATAACTGTACCACCTCTGGCTTAAAATGAGAAGGCAGAAATATTTGAATAACTGTGACTATAATAATTAGCTAATAGATACATGAGATATAAAATATGGGAAGTTATGACATCAAATATCATAACGTGGAGGGAGCAAACGTAAGGAGTAGACGTTTGTGTGTTCTGCGATATCAGTGTAAATAGACACTGGCCACCAAAAGTATTATGTAAGCCTCATATTAACCACAGAGGATAAACCTTTAGTAGATACAAAAAAATAAGAGAGATTTTCAAAACCCACAATGCCAAAAAATTTATCAAACTGCAAAGGAAGACACAGGAGGAGGAGAATGGAACTATGGATACACAAACAGAAAAGAAGAGAAAGTGGCATAAATCCATACCTGTCATTACTTCACTGTAAATGGATTACATTCTCCAATCACAAGACGTAGTGTGGCTGATGGATTAAAATTCAGATCTTACTATGTGCTACCTACAGGGAATCACTTCCGTTGCAAGGACACCACAGGCTGATTGGGAAGGTTTGGAGACAATAGTCCATGCAGATGACAACCCAAATAGAGTATGGGTGGCTCTTGTAAGAGCAGAAAATAGCCTTTAAGCTGAAAACAGTTACAGGAGGCACAGAAGTTCTTTACCTAATGAAGGGATCAATTCATTCAGGGGATATAACAGTTTTAAATACATACAACCAACACTGGTATATAACACAAATACTAACAGAACGATGGAGAAATAGACCAAAATACAACAATAATAAAGGAACACCAAAATCTCACTGCAGCAATAGATAGATAATACAGATAAAAAAAAATCACTACATAACAGCAAAATTGACCAACACGATAGACACAATGGACCTAAAGATGTACTCAGAACATTCTGTCTACCTGCTGAAGAATACATATTCTTTTCAAACAACTCACAGAGATGATATTTGGACCCAAAGGAAGTCTTAACACGTTTCCAGAAGATGGAAATCGTTTTGATTATCAATTCTGACCACAACAATATAAAAGCAGAAATGAATAATAGGAGTAATTTCAGAAAACTCAAAAAATATGTGGAAATGAACACACTCCTGAACAATGGGGCCAAAGAAGAAATCAAATGAGTGATAAAAGGGGTGTGTTGTCACCAAAATGGCAGAAAGAAACAATGAGCCTTCACTCTCCCACAGGAAACCTATTGCAACTACCCTGTGGCAAACTGGGAGCCAGAACACATCAGAACTTGAAACTGAGTCTGCGGCCATCTCTCAGGGCCACAGAGCAGCAGAAAGCTGGGTCTGGGAGTGGATCATAAGAAAAATCAGCAATTCTGACTCCACCCCGTCCATCAGCAACACTTTGTGTGTGGTGAATTCCAGCAGTCTCACAGTTCAAGACTAAACAAAAATGTTGCTACATCAGCTATTGGGAGGCTTGGCAGGCTCCTTAAGACAGCTAAAGCGAAAATAAAACTAAAATAAAACAGAGGTGGGGCTAGTCACAGCTGCTGCACAGAACTCTGTGACTCTCCATTTCAGTCAGGGGAAGGACCAAATCTGAGAGGCTGTATCAGGAGACCTGCTCCACTGGTCCTTCAGAAGGGAGTCCCATGCTGGCCTTCCAGTGCATTCTCAGTGTATGCTTGGGTTCCTCTTTAGATCATTTAGATCTTACACCTTGCCCAATTCAAAATTATTGCAAATTGGCAGCAAACCTGGGCTTATCACGCCATCTTGTGTCTAAAGTAGCATTTACCTCGGATCAAGGGAATTCAGCTACCTTATACTTCACTGGAAAGACACAACCATAAAAAAAGACACGAGATGGAAGGGCAAGATGGCCCAACAGAGGCAGCTCCAAGTTCACCTCTTCCTCCATGAAGAGGAACCATAATAAAAAAATGGATGCATTTCTAGGTGAGTGATATTGGACTAAATTTAAGCAAGGTAGAGTTGAGAACCCTATAAGACACAGAGACCTGGAATAGCACAGAGTGTGAGATATAGTACACTGGCAACCACAACCCCACCCACTTGTCCAGATGGAGGGACATTCAATTCGGGGAAAAAATGAAGGAGAGGGTCCCACTGGGCCTCTTGATTGTGCAAGCAAGGAACCTATTGGCTTGTAAAAACCAAAAGGAAATTCTTAGAGACTGCATCATGGCTTGAATTGCTACACACCCAATTCCATCCTAAGGCACGGATTGATTCAGTGGGCACAAATTATTGGGGCTGAAGCTACACAGTCAACAGTCACCCAATATTGACTTCATGCTGCCGAGCCTGAGGACACCTGGCTGCCTGCGCCACCTCTGTAATAAATTCAAGGGGCAAAGTCAGCCACCCCGCTACCCTATTTGACCCAAATCACAAAGTTAGTCTGAACCGCCTCTATAAATTTTCTGAGCCATTCCCCGATGACAGAGTCACTTGCACAGTCCCAGTCACTGCTGGGCCTGTGCATACGTTCCACTCCATGATAAATGTTCACAGCTATTTTGGACCACCCTTAACCATCCATATTGTAAACACGTATACGCTCACATACACATGCATACGTACACAAACATAAACACACTGATAATGAGTCATGCTATAAGAGAACACTTCTACTAGTTCTTTAGACAGGAGTCACATGCTGGATTTCCCATGCATTCCGAGTGTACATTTGTAGTTCTCTTCCAAAGAATTTGCGTAGAACACTTTGCCAGTTTCTAAGTTCTTGCAATATTGTAAGGGCTTTGCCCCACAGTTGAAGAAACAACCCACTCTAGTCCCTGCTTTTTCCTTCATCATTTCCCACTGTGGCGGTAGCCACACATTGGGGAACCACCATATTTCTCTTCATACGCTGCTCGATCCTGTACAACCAGTATCCTCCCATGGCCTCTGGAGACAAAGGCTCTATCAACCCACCACCCCATGCACCAGAATCTAACTACCATTTAAAGCAGATAACCTGTAGGAACACTAATCTATGGCAACAACTGGAGCCAAAGACAACCAGCTTACCCAACCAACGCCCAAGTCATACCTTCAAGAGCAAGACATTTAGAACAATAGCGTAGAAAAGTGTTAAAGGCAACTCATATACCAGGTATGCAAATCTCAGTGTTGGTCACAAGAGACATGAAATGTAAAACAAAGTAGCATGACAGCAACAGAACAAAGTAACTGTGGCAATAGACATCAAAGGAAATATATTGAACAAACGCCTGATTAAAAGTACAGAAGACTGATGATAAGAGAACTTAAAGGATTTAGGAGACACAGACAATTCAATGAATTAAGAAAAAATTCATGACAGAGGGAAGAAATTCAGAAGATGAGATCTTCAAAAGGAGCCAAATGGAAATCAAGGAAATAAAGGACTCAATACATCAAATTAAATACAATTGAAAGCCTCCAGAACAATGCAGATTCCATGGAAGTCTACTTGTTGATCAAGCACAGAACGGAACATCTGCAGTATCCCTATCAGTATTGCACTACCCCTATTAGAACAAAATACAGGGGGAAAAGGCAAGGGACAGACTTACAGACTTCAAGGCCTCTCAGAGAATATACAAAAAGGAAGCGTCACATTTATTGGATATGAAGGTGAAGTAAAATATAAAGGTGAAGAAAATAGAAACCCTATTCAATGGAATTAGCTGGAATAGTCCATATCCTCTTGGGACAATACGGGCATCCATACATGGGAGGCCCATTGAAATACAAATAGATTTGACCAGTAAATTTGTCACATCAGCGTATTGTAGACAAACTGTTACATGCAGGATAGATAAGGAAAGAATTGTAAAAACACAGAAGAAACCTTACAGGCCAGGAGGAAATAAATGGCATCCATGTTGGGAGAGAATATGCCAACCATGTATTCTATAGTCAGAGAAACTCTCTCTTGGGAAAAAATAATTAAGACCTTCTAAAACAGCAAAAACTGAAAGTCTTAATCAAAACCATGATAGCCTTACAAAAGATGTTTAAGGGATATCTGCATCAAGAAGTGAAATAAAGATCACTATCATTAAGAAACTATAATATCCACCCAAAGAGCATGTGCACAAAAGAGAAATAAAGAGCCAACCTAAAGCACAATCCTAATGAATTAGTAAATAAATAAAGAAAAATTAACAAGACGACAGGAATATTTGCTGACTTTTCAATAGTAAACTTTAGCGTTAATGCCCTTAATTCTCCCAAATAAAGATGTAGACTGTGTGATAGAGAACAACAACAACAACAAAAAAAAAAAACCAAGACTAATGATATGCTCTCTGCAAAATGTCACTACACAAGAAACTACATACAGAGACTGAAAGCAAAACGATGGAAAAATCATTCCACAAAAATACTTAAAAATGAGCGACACAAATAGATTTTGTCCAACACTATAACCTTAAGAGAAGAAAATGCAAAACAACCATTAGAGGAGACAAGGCAGGCCACTATGTAATAATAAGGAGTCAATTCTACAGGAAGAAATGATTGTAAGTGTGCCTGCCCCTAATGTTGGACTACCGCTAACACTATTAGATCTCAGGGTTACAGGATCCAGTACGGAGTAATGGTGACTTCAATTCCACTTTCACCAGTGGACAGGTCATATGGAAAAATATCAGTACGGAAATTTCAGATTTAACTATCCTACAAAGGTCCCACAGAAAATTACAGAATATAACTGAAAAACTGAACAATATGCGTTGTTTCCTCAGCACATGAAACATTCTCTACAATAGATCATACATAGGCTACAAAACAAGTCTTAGCAAAGTCAAAAAGCAATCTTTTATGATCACAATAGAATAAAACCAGAAAAAAAGTTAAGACAAAATCTGTTTGAAATGATACTATACTTGCAGCCTGAAAATCGCACACTAATGACATTACAGAAATATAAAACGTTTCCACATAAATAAAATGAATATGGAGCACAGCGCTGGGACTCAGAGCAACCACTGGGGCTCCAGGCGGTGGCCCAGAGGAGGGGCTGCGAGGAGAGCTGTTTGGACTCAGAGCGACCACCCCTGATCACCGGGGGCTGCCCGGAGGAGGAGGAGCAGCGCGGCAAGGCGCTTGGAGTGGGAGCAACTGCACCAGAGCTACAGGCGGTTGCCAGAGGAGGAGCTGCTCAGTGAGCTGTTTGGACTCAGAGCAACCACTCCTGAACGCGGAGCCTGCCCAGAGGAAGAGGGGGGGGAGCGTGTCCGCTTGGATTCGGAGTGACTAC